>NW_006787493.1:564961-576913 GCF_000442215.2 Lipotes vexillifer
AAAAAAAAAAAAAAAAGTTCAGTGTAACAAAGTTGTATATACTTAAGGTCTAACTTGTTTCTCCTCTGTTTGTTACCACTTGGCTTAATTTCTTTCTTTCCCATTCCTATACATAGTGATGCCATTGAACAGGTAACTGGCAGGTAAATGGGAGATGATGATAAAGTGATCACTTTTCAATATCATTCAAACACTTAAAGGTACTTAACCAGTGACTGCTTATAAAGTTTCAAAGTACTTTTTTAGAAAAAAGGCATTTTAACTTTTTTTTAATTTTAATTTTATTGGAGTATAGTTGATTTACAATGTTGTGTTAGTTTCAGATGTACAGCAAAGTGATTCAGTTACACATACATTTATTCATTTTTTAGATTCTTTTCTCATATAGGTTATCACAGAATACTGAGTAGAGTTCCCTGTGCTATACAGTAGGTCCTTGTTGGTTATCCAGCTTACATATAGTAGTGTGTATATGTTCATCCCAAGCTCCTGATTTGTATCTCCCCACCAAGTTTCCCCTTTGGTAGTCATAAGTTTATTTTTGATACCTGTAAGTCTGTTTCTGTTTTATAATAAATAAGTTCATTTGTATCATTTTTAATAAATGAGATTCCACATATGAGTGATATCATATGATATTTGTCTTTCTCTGTCTGAATTACTTCACTTAGCATGATAATCTCTAGGTCTATCCATGTTGCTGCAAATGGCATGATTTCATTCTTTTTTATGGCTGAATAATATTCCATTGTATATATGTACCACATCTTCTTTATTCATTCCTCTGTCAATGGACATATAGGTTGCTTCCATGTCTTGGCTTGTAAAATAGTGCTGCAGTGAACATTGGGGTGCATGTATCTTTTCGGATTATGGTTTTCTCTGCGTATATGCCCAGGAATGGGATTGCTGGATCATATGGTAGTTCTGCTTTTAGTTTTTTAAGGAACCTCCATACTGTTCTCCATAGTTGTTGTACCAATTTACATTCCCACCAATAGTATAGGAGGGTTCCCTTTTCTCCACATCCTCTCCAGCATTTATTGTTTGTAGACTTTTTGATGATGGCCATTCTGATCGGTGTGAGGTGATACCTCATTGTAGTGTTGATTTGCATTTCTCTAATAATTAGTGATGTTGAGCATCTTTTCATGTGCTTTTGGCCATCTGTATGTCTTCTTTGGAGAAATGTCTACTTAGATCTTCTGCCCATTTCTTGATTGGGTTATTTGTGTATTTTTTGACTTGGAGCAAGATGAGCTGTCTGTATATTTTGGAGATTAATCCCTTGTCGGTTGCTTCATTTGCACATATTTTCAGCTCATTCTGTGGGTTGTCTTTTCATTTTATTTATGGTTTCCTTTGCTTTTAAGTGTAATTAGGCCCCATTTGTTTATTTTTGTTATCATTTTCATTATTCTAGGAGGTGGGTCAAAAAAGATGTTGCTGCGATTTATGTCAAAGAGTGTTCTGCGTATGTTTTCCTCTAAGAGTTTTATATTTTTATAGTGTCTGACCTTACATTTAGGTCTTTGATCCATTTTGAGTTTATTTTTGTGTATGGTGTCAGGGAGTGTTCTAATTTCATTCTTTTACATGTAGCTGTCCAGTTTTCCCAGCACCACTTATTGAAGAGACCGTCTTTTCTCCATTGTATATTCTTGTCTCCTTCGTCGTAGATTAATTGACCATACATGCGTGGATTTATTCCTGGGCTTTCTATCCTGTTCCATTGACCTAATATATTTCTGTTTTTTGCCACTACCATACTATTCTGATGACTGTAGATTTGTAGTATAGTCTGAAGTCAGGGAGCCTGATTCCTCCAGCTCCGTTTTTCTTTCTCAAGATTGTTTTAGCTATTTGGAGTTTTTTGTGTCTCCATATAAATTAAAAAATTTTTTCATTCTAGTTCTGTGGAAAATACCATTGTAATTTGATAGGGATTGCATTGAATCTGTAGATCGCCTTGGGTAGTATAGTAATTTTGACAATATTGATTCTACCAATCCAAGAACATGGTGTATCTTTCCGTATGTTTGTGTCATCTTCGATTTCTTTCACCAGCGTTTTATAGTTTTCAGAGTGCAGGTCTTTTGTCTCCTTAGGTAGGTTTATTCCTAGGTATTTTATTCTTTTTGATGCGATGGTAGATGGGATTGTTTCCTTAATTTGTCCTTCTGATCTTTCATTGTTAGTGTATAGGAAGATGCAACAGAGTTCTGTGTTTTAATTTTGTATCCTGAAACTTTACTGAAATCATTGATGAGCTCTAGTGGTTTTCTGGTAGCATCTTTAGATTTTCTATGTGTAGTATCATGTCATCTGCAAACAGTGACTGCTTTACGTGTTCTCCAGTTTGGATTCTTTTTATTTCTTCTCCGATTGCCATGGCTAGGACTTCCAAAACTGTGTTGAATAGAAGTGGTGACAATGGACATCCTTGCCTTGTTCCTGATCTTAGAGGGAATGCTTTCAGCTTTTCATCGTTGAGAATGGTGTTAGCTTTGGGTTTGTCAAATACGGTCTTTATTATGTTGAGGAGGGTTCCCTCTGTGCTCACTTTCTGGAGAGTTTTTTCATAAATGGGTGTTGAATTTTGTCAAAAGCTTTTCCTGCATCTATTGAGATGACCATATGGTTTTTATTCCTCAGTTTGTTAATGTGGTGTATCACACTGATTGATTTGTGGATATGGAAGAATCCTTGCATCCCTGGGATAAATCCCACTTGATCTTGGTGTATGATCCTTTTAATGTATTGTTGGATTCGGTTTGCTAATATTTTGGTCAGTGTTTTTATGTCTGTGTTCATCAGTGATATTGGCCTGTACTTTTCTTTTTTTGTGGTATCTTTTGTTGTGGTATCAGGGTGATGGTGGCCTCATAGAATGAGTTCAGAGGTGGTTCTTCCTCTGCGGTTTTTGAAAGGGTTTCAGAAGGATAGGTGTTAACCCTTCTCTAAATGTTTGAGAGAATTCACCTGTGAAGCCATCTGGTCCTGGACTTTTGTTTGTTGGGAGTTTTTATTTTTAATTAATTAATTAATTAATTTTGGGCTGTGTTGGGTTTTCATTGCTGTGCGCGGGCTTTCTATAGTTGCGGCGAGTGGGGACTACTCTTCATTGTGGTGTGTGGGCTTCTCATTGTGGTGGCTTCTGTTGTTGTGGAGCATGGGCTCTAGGCACGTGGGCTTCAGTAGTTGCAGCCCGTGGGCTCAGTAGTTGCGGCTTGTGGGCTCTAGAGTGCAGGCTCAGCTGTTCCGCAGCATGTGAGATTTTCCCGGACCAGGGCTCAAACCTGTGTCCCCTGCATTGGCAGGCAGATTCTTAACCACTGAGCCAGCAGGGAAGTCCCTCTTGGGAGTTTTTTTTGGGGGGGAGTATTTTTTCTTTGCGGTACGCGGGCGCCTCACTGTTGTGGCCTCTCCCGTTGCAGAGCACAGGCTCCGGACGCGCAGGCTCAGCGGCCATGGCTCACGGGTGCAGCCGCTCTGCGGCATGTGGGATCTTCCCGGACCGGGGCACGAACCCGTGTCCCCTGCATCGGCAGGCGGACTCTCAACCACTGCGCCACCAGGGAAGCCCTGGGGGGAGTTTTTAATCACAGTTTCAGTTTCAGTATTACGATTGGTCTGTTCATGTATTCTTCCTGGTTCAGTCTTTCTAAGAAATTGTCCATTTCTTCTAACTTGTCCATTTTATTGGCATATAGTTGTTTGCAGTAGTCTCTTACGATGTTTTGTGTTTCTGTGGTGTCAGTTGTAACTTCTCCTTTTTCATTTCTAACTTTATTGATTTGAGTCCTCTCCCTTTTTTTCTTGATGAGTCTGGCTGAAGGTTTATCTATTTTGTTTATCTTCTCAAAGAACCAGCTTTTAGTTTCATTGATCTTTGCTATTGTTCTCTTCATCTTTATTTCATTTGTTTCTGCTCTGATCTTTATGATTTCTTTCCTTTCAAAACTTTGGGTTTTGCTTGTTCCTCTTTCTCTAGTTACCTTAGGTATAAGGTTAGGTTGTTTATTTGAAGTTTCTCTTGTTTCCTGAGGTAAGATTGTATTGCTATAAACTTCCCTCTTAGAACTGCTTTTCCTGTGTCCCATAGGTTTTGGATCGTTGTGTTTTCGTTGTCATTTTTCTCTAGGTATTTTGTGATATCCTCTTTGATTTCTTCAGTGATCCACTGACTGTTTAGTAACATATTGTGTAGCCTCCATGTGTTTGTGTTTCTTACAGCTTTTTTCCTGTAGTTGACTTCTGATCTCATAGCATTGTGGTCAGAAAAGATGCTTGATATGATTTCAATTTTCTTAAATTTATTGAGGCTTGATTTGTGGCCCACGATGTAATCTGACTTGGAGAATGTTCCATGTGCTCTTGAGAAG
This sequence comes from Lipotes vexillifer, assembly GCF_000442215.2. Taxonomy (NCBI): domain Eukaryota; kingdom Metazoa; phylum Chordata; class Mammalia; order Artiodactyla; family Lipotidae; genus Lipotes; species Lipotes vexillifer. The sequence continues at coordinate 569,347 of NW_006787493.1, forward strand.
AAAGTGGATTCTGCTGTTTTTGGTTGGAATGTTCTATAAATATAAATTAAGTCCATTCGGTCTAATGTATCTTTTAAGGCCTGTGTTTCCTTATTGATTTTCTGTCTGGATGACCTGTCCATTGATGAAAGTGGGGTGTTAAAGTCACCCACTATTATTGTGTTACTGTTGATTTCTCCTTTTATGGCTTGTTAGCATTTGCCTTATATATTGAGGTGCTCCTATGTTGGGTGCATATGTATTTACAATTGTCATAGCTTGTTCTTGGCTTGATCCCAGGATCTTTATATACTGTTCTTTTTTGTCTGTTGCAACATTCTTTATTTTAAAGTCTATTTTGTCTGATAATGAGTATTGCCACTCCAGCTTTCTTTTGATTTACATTTGCGTAGACACCTTGTTTCCATCCCCTCACTTTCAGTCTGTATGTGTCCCTAGATCTGAAGTGGGTCTCTTATAGACAGCATATATATGGGTTTGTTTTTGTATCTATTCAGCCAGTCTGTGTCTTTTGGTTGGAGCATTTAATCTCATTTACATTAAAGATAATTATCGATATGAAGGTTCTTATTGCCATTTTGATAATTGTTTTGGAAGTCTTTTTCTTCCCTTCCTCTTTTTTTGTGATTTGGTGTCTATCTTTAGTGATGTGTTTAGGTTGCTTTTTCTTTTTTGTGTGTGTATTTAACATAGATTTTTGGTTTGTGGTTCCCTTGAGGTTTTGATATAGCAGTCTATATATAAACAAGATTGTTTCAGGTTGCTGATCTCTTCATTTCAAACGCATTTCCAATATCCTGCATTGGTACTCTCCTCACGATTGCTGGTTTTGAAGCTATATTTGTGTGTGGATGATTTCATACCTTTACTTCATGTTCGTCTTTACTGGTGAGCTTTCTCATTCATAATATTCTTGACTCTAGTTGTGGCTTTTTATTTTCCACCTAGAGAAGTTCCTTTAGTATTTGTTGTAATGCTGGTTTGGTGGTGCTGAATGCTCTTAGCTTTTGCTTGTCTGTAAAACTTTTGATTCTCCATCGAATCTGAATGAGATCCTTGCTGGGTAGAGTAATCTTGGTTGCAGGTTTTTCTCCTTCATCACTTTCAGTATGTCCTGCCACTCCCTTCTGGCTTGTAGAGTTTCTGCTGAAAAATCAGCTGATAACCTTATGGGGGTTCCCTTGTATGTTATTTGTTGCTTTTCCGTTGTTGCTTTTAATATTTTTTCTTTGTCTTTAATTTTTGTCAATTTGATTAATATGTGCCTTGGCGTGTTCCTCCTTGGGTTTATCTTGTGTGGAACTCTCTGCACTTCCTGGGACTTGAGTGAGTGATTCCTTTCTTACGTTAGGGAAGTTTTCGACTCTAATCTCTTCAAATATTTTCTCAGGCCCCCTCTCTCTCTTTTCTGGGACCCCTATAATGCAAATGTTGGTGTGTTTAATGTTGTCCTGAAGGTCTCTGAGACTGTCCTCGTTTCTTTTCATTCTTTTTTCCTTATTCTTTTCTGTGGAAATGATTTACACCATTCTGTCTTTCAGCTCACTTATTTCCTGCCTCGGTTACTCTGCTATTGACTCCTTCTAGTGTATTTTTGATTGTATTGTTCATCTCTGTTTGTTCTTTAAATCTTCTAGCTCTTTGATAAACACTGCTTGTAATTTCTCAGTCTGTGCCTCCATTCTTTTTCCAAGATCTTGGATCATCTTTACTATCATTACTGTAAATTATTTTTCAGGTAGGTTGCCTGTCTCCACCTCATTTAGTTGTTCTTGTGAGTTTTTATCTTGTTCCTTCGTCTGGAATATATTTCTCTGTCATCTCATTTTGTCTGAGTTTCTTTGTTTGTGGTCTCCTTTCCGCTGGCTGGAGGATCATAGTTCCTCTTGCTTCTGGTGTCTGCCCTTTGGTGGGTGAGGTTGGTCTAGGGGCTTGTGCAGGCTTCCTGGTGGGAGGGACTGCTGCCTGCCCACTGGTGGGTCTCGTCCCTCTGGTGGGCAGAGCTGTGTTAAGGGATGTGTTTATAGGTAGCTGTGAGCTCAGTGTGGCTTTAGGCACCCTGTCTGCTGATGGGTGGGGCTGTGTTCCTATCCTGTTGGTTGTTTAGCCTGAGATCTTCCAGCACTGGAACCTGAGTCGGGCCAGGTCTTGATGCCAAAATGACAACCTTCAGGAGAGCTCACACCTATCAGTATTCTCTGGGGCTTCTGCCACTGGTGTCCTTGCCCCCCGCAGTGAGCCACAGTGGATCCCTGCCTCCCCAGGATACCCTTCAAGACTCGTAAGTAGGTCCAGCCTCGGCTTCTATGGAGTTACTGCTTTGTGCTGGGTCCCAGTGTACGTGAAACCTTGTGTGTGCCCTCCAAGAGTGGAGTCTGTGTTTCCCCCAGTCCTGTGGGCCTCCTGCACTCAAGTCCTGCTGGGCTTCAAAGCTAAATGCCTTGGGAATTCCTCCACCTGATGCCAGACCCTTAGGCTGGGGAGCCTGATGTGGGGCTCAGGACTCTCACTCTTGTGGGAGAACCTCTGTGATATGATTATTTTCCAGTTTGTGGGTCGCCCATCCGGCAGGCATGGGATTTGATTATGTCATGAAAGTGCCCCTCCTGCTGTCTTGTTGTGGCTTCTAAAAGCATTTTAATTTGAACAGATTGCTTTGTGTAAGGCTTTATTGGGTGTTCTGGGGAATGGATAGATTTCCTTCCTACAAATTACTCAGTGTCTAGTGGAGGAAGATGCAGAGTGACAAAAACAAATGCCGAGAGGGTAGAGTTAAGGCAGAGTTTGAGGAGTGTGCAGAAAGTTCTCAGGTCCAGCAGAAGTGATACTTTATATTCCTCCTAGAAAATCTGAGGGAGCTTTGCTTCTTAATTAGAAGTGATGTTTTCGCTGGAGCTTGACAGATTGGTAGGCTTTGAGGTGAGAAGAGAGGAGTAGAGTGAGGTGTGGAATGGCTGGGGAAAAGCCCGGGCAGAAGCGCAGAGCTGGCAGCACGCAGGGTGTATTCTGGGATTGGAACCTTAATCTAAAAGGATTTTAATGCAGTGGGGAAAAAATTATACGAGTAGACTGGGCTTGGGTTGTGGAGGGCTTTAAATATGATGGCCCTTCTGTATATAATGGGAAACTGCCAAGGTTTCTGAACAGGGAGGGCCCGAGTTCAGTCTAGTGTAGTATGGATGGTGGAGGAGTATGGATTTAAGGAGGGGTGGTTAGATGAGAGGTTATTGGAATCATGGAATCTGTTCTCTTCCCATTCGTTCTGCTACTTTTGTCTAAGCCCCTCTGGCTCACACTCACGTTATTGCAGTAGTCTGTGAAGTAGTCTTTATTTCCACTTTGCCCCCACGACGCTGTTCCTTCAGTACAAAGGGATCTTTTTTAGACCATAAATTAAATGTTACACTGCTGCTTAAAATCTGTCATCATCTAAATGCACTTGGACTAACATCTGAATCCCTCCCCATAGTGTGCAGGGAAACCTTCTGCAGGATGTGTCATCTTCCTGCCTCTCACATTCAAGCTGACTTGCTCTCTCACACCCTAGCACTGGCGGAGTATTTTCCAAGTCACTTGCTTCCCTTGACTGTTGCCGTTAGCTCTTTCACCCTTTTGCTCCTGGCTTAGGTGCCACCTCAGAGAGCCCTCTTTGACCACCCCATTCTAATTCCACACTGCCCTGTATTTACTTCATGACACATGCCCACCTGTGATTTGTCTGTCTTGTCTGACCTGTACTTTAATATCATAAGCTCTGTGAGGGCAGAACTGTGTCTTCTGGGTTTACTGCTTTACCCACTTTGCCTGGCGTGTGCAGAAAACCATTTGATGAATGGATAAGGAGCACAGGCGGCCTTCTGGTGGTAGAAATAAAATACATGGTGATTGTGGCAGTTACATACAGCGTTAGTCCAGAAGGTACTGGGGAGTGGGGATTGGAGCATGAAAGAAGAGGCAGGGGGTAAAAGTGCAGATTTGGAATTGAACTATTTTGAGCTAATGATTGAGGAGGTGGGAGTGGATTGAGATAGAAGGTGTGTTTGAGAGAAGGTCCAGGGTAACACTTTTGGGGAGAATGAACACTTAGGAAATTAAAAGATTAAAAGGCAGGAAAAAGCCAAGAGAAGCAGCCCATAATTGGAAAGACCCAGGAGACTATTGTCAAGCGGAGGGGTGGTAAAGAGCTTTGAGTGCTGTGCAAGGACTGGGGGGTAAGGGGCAGCAGTGCAGGTTTAGAGGTTGCTGATGAGTTTGAGAGATTTGTTTTGGTCAGTCTGCTTGGGGGACCAGATTATAGTGGGTTGTGGTGTGACTGGAGGAAAAGGAAGTGGGGGAAGTTAAGTTTGGGTTACTACTCGTAGAAATTCTGTGGCAAAGTCAGAGGGTGATGGGGCAGTTGAATTGCTTGATAGGATAGGATGTTAGAGGCATAAGAAGAAGAGCCAGTGCAGGGCACTCAGTCATAGATACGCAGGTATGCAAGTCTGGAAGCAGCTATTACTATTCAGAAGCTTGTGGTTAGTAGGTTTTCTGACTGGTGAGTGAGAATGGCGTCATGCAGTGCCGCTCAGACTGAGGTAAAGGGCCAGTTTAAAAGATTTTTAACCTTCACCATCGTGGAATGATATAATTTACTAATGTAATACAAAAAATGAACTGTTAGAAAAATAATCATACTCTCGGATATTGTGGCAATATCAAATTACTATAAAAGTTTCTGAATGCTTTTAATTTCTGCCTCTCATTGTAGGATGGTAACGAACAGTTTGTGGATGCTCCCAGGCTGCAGTCTCTCTTTCAGTAGCACTAATGTAGTGGGTGAGGGAGCAGGAGATCCAGGTATTTTTCTTGAGTGGCCCATCCGAGTTCTTAGATGGGCTAGTGAGTTCCAGGTTAAGATCACCCAGTAGGAGTCGCATGCTAACTAACACTAGCAAAAAGTAGAGACTCTACTTTTATAAACTCCAAGCGTAGTAAACAAGTCAGTAGCCTTGAATAAGATGTTGGCCCCTTTCCCTTCTAATACTTAAAATTACTTGAAGTAAAGGAAAACTGTTTAAACACATAACAGTCAAACTATGAGGATTACTACCTTAAATAGGAGTACTATTAAAATACGAGAACTTTTACCAATCAAGCCAGGAAGTAGTTAAAGCACACATTCTGAGTTTTATGAAGAATTAAGAGCAATATGAGAAAGTGATAATGATAGATAATGAATGCTATCTCCCGTTACGACATTATGTTGAGTGAAAAGTCTGGAATCGCGTTTTGCTCTGATGATGGCTGGGTAAAAGTATTGCATGTGTATTTTATTGGTCAGGACACTTAGAGTCATAAGTGATAGAAATGCAGCTCAAGCCAGCTTCAGCACAAAGTGGGCATTTCTTGGTTTATGAGGAAGCAGGGGACTGGCGGGGTAAAACACATTCAGTGGAACTACTGCCAGGTTACCATCAGAACTCACTCTCAGGCTGGGAACTGGCTAATTGTGGAGGTGGGGGAGAGAAATCCTTCAGTGTAAGAAAGCTTGTGACCAAGCCTGAGGCCAGAAGAGGTAAAATAACAGCAGTGGTTTGAACCCAGGCTACCCGCGCTTAACCTGTACAGCTTCTTCCTGTGCCTGACAGAGCGTCCTGACAGTGTTTCTGAAGCAGGGATGCCATTGTTTAAATTTGGCATATTATAGCACAGATCTTTTGCTCACAGATTTCAGAAGATTTAAATTGAAAAATTGTCTTCATGCTCACTAGCATTCAGCTGCTATTTATAGTTTGTTACAGTATCTCACTCCTTTTCAAAAGGGACTATTTTCATTCATTCTCCCTGCTTTGGGCAATATGAAAACAAAATGAATTGTCTGTTATGAAAATTAATAGCACCAAAGAGTGCAATGTCTTGTCTTCCGTGATTCTGTGTTGTAATCAGAGATTAAACATTTATGTTTAGTCTTATTTGGACAATACTGTCCATTTCTTTAGGATATAAATATTTAACTCGGGGGCGGGGGAAGAGGACTGCACAGTCCTAGTACAGTTTAATATTTAACTTCTTTAAACTGAAACATGGGCTGTTAGGTCACAGACATAAGTTGACATTGCGAATTTTTGTCTTGCCGTCTTAGCCATGGACTTGACCTGGACTAAGTTTCTGGAGAATTGTTGTCATGTGAGAATGTGTAATGTATCCTTACTTCCTGGACGAAGTACACAGGCCTTGACTATGCCTAAAACACGTTTAATACACAAAGTCCAAATTAAAAAAAGCACAAAATTGTTTAAATTTTTTCAATTCTGGGTCTGAAGAAGCCCAGGCTTCATTCTTATTTGCTACAACAGATTTCCTTCAAATAATGCATTGGCAAGGTGACAGGTGAGTGACCCCATCCATGTCTGGTTGGGGAATATATCTCTGAACTTATTTTCATCTTAAAATGTGGATGTAAGTTGGAGTCCAAGTGGCTTGGCACTGATAAAAAATATATATACACAACAATTATAGTTCTTTATATGGCACTTTTTAACTGGGTGTCTTATGATCTGTTTTACTATCTCAGGTATCTCAAGTCCAAACAAATTTTATTTTTGTAGTAAAAAGTCTTTATTTCCAAAATGATTGGTTAGCCAGAGAAACTATAAACCACCTAACACAAGACTTTGGGAAGAAAGAGATTTGATGTTTCTTAAAAATTCCCCCTTGCAAACAAAAAAGAATTAACACTTACGTAACAAGAAACATGTTACCCATTCTCAGCCATTAACCAGGTGCCTGGTTTTAAGTCTCCAAAATTTGGATTAAAAATGGGACCAAATAAGAACATGAGATACTAGGGTGGCTTGTCCTTAGAGTTACTTAGGAATTGCCATTATATGGAACTTTGATGATTTTCATGGGTTGAGAGGAAGGATGCGTCTGGGTAGCTCAGAGTAGTGTTGCAAAAGTGAGCAGATTCTGTATCAGGACTTTTTTTTGTCCAAGTAGAAATTAAACTTATTTCTTTAAATTTTGTGCTGCTTTGTGGGAGGAGGAAGCAGTTCACTTAAGGATTTAAAAAATAATGTTGGAAACAACTCAAACCTCCAGAGAGCTCAGGAATGGTAATAGTGGTCCCTCCAGAATGAGGGTGCAAAAGGCATAGCCTTTGCTGACTCTGATTGATTGAAATGGAAACAATTGTTAAAAAGACCCAACCTTCTGAACACTGAATTAGTTTAAAACTAAAACACGAAAGACAGACCCAATGAGTTTTTTATTGAACAGTCTCTCTTGTGTTAAAGAAAACAGTACAGATTCAAGGCTATAGCATATATATATGTTGTGTTTGGAATATCCTGATGTGTTTAATGCAGGTTCTTAAAGTAGTGTATTCAAAGCAATGTATGCATCTCATCCACGGTACATATTTGGATTAAGCACGATAAAGAAGGCCTGCAACAGAAATGAAACAGTAATTTTAACAATGAATGAGTAACAACTGCTGATGGACGCAACTCGGTAAAATGACCTTTTACACTAATCCTTGATAGTCAGTCTCCCTGAATTTGGTGTGCTTATGAGTGATCTTTCC
>NW_006787493.1:576974-579246 GCF_000442215.2 Lipotes vexillifer
CTTTCCCTATGGCTGTGTCAGAGGACCAGACCCCTGGTGTGGAGGGCTGACATAGGTTTGACTTCCCACCAGATTTTACGGCCAAGCTTGATTCTGCAACATTCCTTTCTCCCTGGATTTGTCGTCTCTCTTGGCCTCTGAAACACTTTTTCTAAGAACCCCCCTCAAGTACAGAGATAGATAGTATTTCTGTTGAAGGACTGGCTTGGTGGGCTGCAGACAGATTTAACAAAATGTTTGCATAACTGAAAAAATGTTTTCTTGTTAAAAACTGGTTTGAGAACTTACTTAAAAGTCTGTGTCGGAAGATTTTAAAAACTCAGGTTTGGGACTGCTGCCTTGGCCTTGGTTCTAGTAAGGATCTAACATCAGAAGTTTCATGAGGCTGGCTTCCTAAGAGAATTGTGTCCAAAAAAACCCCAAAAAGAAGGGAAAAATGATTTCTAGACTTAGTACCTTTTACCTCAGGTGTAAGAGCTGGTTACCTTATGTTCAAATAAAGCAGCCATCATTTCTTTCCTCTGGGGCATCAAGAACCAAAATTAGGGGTTGAGATACATACGAATTTCTCGGTGAAAGAAGAAAAGCCACCCACCATCAGTGCTTCTCTTCATGTCTGCCAGCTGTTTTCCCCAAGAACTGTTGGTGACTGAGGAGACTCAACAACGGGCCCTAAAGTTCCACTAAATGAGAAGAGACGAGCAAACAATAGTTTCCTGCAAGAGGGAGCAGGCCAGACGAGAATGAGGGGACTCTGCACTCCACCTGACGGGGACTGTCTCCCCCATGCTGCGCCCCGGCACCAGGCACAGAGTCATCTGCAGACAGTTGCCTCTCCGTGTGCAGGAGGCCGGGGTCTCTTTCCTGCCACCCAGGTGGGTGCTCCAGAGGGACACGTTTCCATTCAGTACAGGTGGCTGACACTACTGGTGCTGGCTGAGGGCTGGCTGAGGATGAGGGAGCACCCCCTCAGTCTGTGCCCACCAAGAAGTGTACAGAAGGATGTCCCTGGCATCCACAAGACTACTGGGCAGACCACACTGCAGAAATGAAAACTAGTGTACACGATTTAAATTGCCTTAAACAAACAAGCAAACAAACAATCCAGCCATTGGTGACTCTGAGGGGTCTAGAGTGCATCCCTGGGAAATGTGTACCCTTGTTAACACGGGTGGACATGGCATGCTCTGATCTCCTTCTTGTCTTTGCAGCTGGTAAACTGGGAGCTTTTGAACCTTTTCTTTACAGTCATGTAGCGTTCCTGGATCCCGCCTCCACACAGTTTGGTGCATTCTGACCAGGCTGTCCATGGGCGCATCCTGCAGCCTGAAAGCATGAGAAGACCTGGTTAGGCCAGCAGACATGAGGAAAGAACAAGGAAGCTGAACTCTAGTAAACAGCTGTCAAACTTAGTTGGTTGTCTGGGCTTTTCTGCTCTTGTATGTAACGATTTGTTGAATTAAATAATGGCTATAGTCCTTATTAGGGACTGTTAGCTTATATGTGACAGACTGCAGAAATTGGCCATAAATACTTTGCAGCTCTTCCCCATCGAGGGGCAGAGTCTGCTTCTCCACCTCTTGAATCTGGGCTTGGCTCTATGACTTGCTTTTGGCCAATGGGACATGAGCAAACATGGCTTGAAAAAAGTTGTCGGGAACCTTTTCACCACTATGTAAGCAAGCCTGGCTATCTGCTGGAGAGACCAAGTGGAGAGAGGCTCCAGAAACACAGGTGAGGCCAATCTAGACCTTCCAGCCCCAGCTGAGCCACTACCTGACAGTAGCGACTTGAGGGCCTAAGCTAGATGCCAGAAGAATCAGCCAGCTGAGTCAGGCCAAGTCACTGCCCTACAGAATCATGTTCATTTCATTTGTTTTGGGGTGGCTTGTTAATGCTGCAGCCACTCAGGGAGCAGTTAACCACTCTCTCTTATGCTTTGCTCCCCCCAAGTACTTGGCCTCTCAAGTACTAAGTTAACTCAGGTATAATTGATTCTTTTTCCTGTGTAAATAGACATGACTTTCTCAGAGAAAACTTCCCTGACCCCAAGATTAGGTTAGATCTTTAAAAAAAAAAAGTGCTTCCATAGCCCTCTATACATTACTCCATTGTAGAGCCAATTAATTACATTTATGATTATCCAGTCAATACTACACTGAGTTTTATGCCATAGTGCCTGCCTGGCACATAGTTGGGCATAATGTTTGTTGACTGGCCAACTGACTGCCATGTGCAATAGACAACATTTTTTTTTTTTTTTTTTTTTGGG
>NW_006787493.1:579420-593573 GCF_000442215.2 Lipotes vexillifer
GCTCACGGGCCCGGCCGCTCCGCGGCATGTGGGATCTTCCCGGACCGGGGCACGAACCCGTGTCCCCCGCGTCAGCAGGAGGACTCTCAACCACTGTGCCACCAGGGAAGCCCTAGACAACATTTTGATATGGGAACAGCTCCCTAGTGGAAAGGTAGTGAACTTAGGTAGCTCCACATATCTGCACTTCTCTAGTCCTAGACGGAGGTGTAATGTCTTAAGGAAGAGAAGAGAAAAGAAAAAGGGGTAATTTGAGCTGCACCTTTAAAAATAGAAACCCATTAACCTTCACTTATATGCGGCACCTTCCTTACCCACTCCAGGGAATCCAAAGACCATCAATCGGCCTGGGCCCAGGACTGACCGCGGATCTTCCCAACTACCATTTCCTCATTTTGCTGATGATATTGCACTCTTGGCTTGGATCAGCTTATTCAGCCGTGAAGCTCTAGGTGGGATCTTTTTTTTTTTTTTAAAGTCCTGGAACTCCTTCAGTTATGCAGGAGGAGGGGGACACATAATCTCTCTCCTGGGCTACAGAGAAAACTTAACCAGCCTCTGTGCCTCTGTTTTTGCCACCTCCAAACCACTCAGCACAGGCCTGTTAAAGTCACGCTGTTGCTTAAAACTTTCACCTACAGAATCAAGTCATCAGCAGGCCTTTCATGGTCTGGTCCCTACCCTACCTCTCCAGCTTGGTTTCCTGCCCCTCCTCTGCCATACTGTGTGTTCCTTCTGCCTTTCACTTACTACTTGAACATATCTTGCTCTTTGGTATCTCAGTGCCATTGTACTGACTACTCCTGCTGCCTGGGGTGCCCTTGTTTTACTGGCAAACTCCTACAAGTTCTTCCAGACCCACTCTGCTTTGACATCTCCCTGAACGCCAGCCTCACACTTGGCAGTACCTGGAAACTGGTCCCCATCGGACTCCTCCCTCAGCTGCTCACTCCTCCGGCTCTCTCGGGCCTCCCTCCAGCGCAGCTTCTGGATGGATGGATTTCGGAGGCATTTCCGGATGCGGCACTTTTTCCGCTGCACAGTCTCCGGGCAGGGTGCACCTCCAAACTGAGGCTCCATTTGGATCGTGCGGGTTCGAATCATGTGGCCTTTCCCACATGACTTGTTACATTCCGACCACTGGGACCACTCGGTGAGCTCACAGTCAATGGCTGGCAAGACACAGATGGGCGTGAGTATATCTCATGTCTGGAACAAGATACGGTCACTTATATTCTCCTTTGAACGTCTCAACACAAGCCTATGGGAAATGCAAAGCAGGTGCTGTTACCCCATTTTACAGAAGAAGAAACTGAGGCTCCAAGAGGCAGACTGACTTTATCCAGCCCACATGGTTGGTAAGCAGTAGATGCAGGATTGGTGCCCAGATCAAAACCCACATGCTATGCCCTCTTTATGATTCGAGAAGGCTTTTGGGGGGACCTTGAAGATTAGTTCAGAGCCTCTTGCCTTGCTCTCTAAGCTTCTAGAATATTGTCAAATTAGCCTCAAGTGGCACAGACGAGCTTCCCACAGCCAAGGGCCCTGATTTTCTGAGGGAAGGCACAGTTCACCGGTGCCATTTTCCAGAGCTGCCCCCGTGGACTAATACTAAGGACATTGTGACTTTTGCCGTAAGACCCAGGCAGTGTTTCTTGTTCTCGATGTCATCCTGGGTCTTATACATGGCAGTCTGCAAAAAACACAGGAGTCAGAAATAGGAAATTCAGTAGAGAAGAGGGGCAGTAGCAAGTGGTGTCACGGTTTATCATGGTAAGAGATCCAGCAACGTCTTGTCATTAAGCCAGCATCTCACACATGTGGACCAAAGATAACCCATTAGAGTGATTCTCAGGATGCTTCCTAGGGAGGCAAATGATTTTCAAACTCTGCTTCCCTTGCAAAGTGAGGGCCCGGCTGGATGGATCTAGGAAAAACTCATTTTGTTCATGGTCTTAGGCCTTTTCTCCCTGTGGGAGCTCAGGCAGCTTTCCCATCTGCAGCATGGGGATAATGTTATTTTTCTCACATCACGTTGTGAGAATTAAGTACTGCTCTCAGCCCAGTTTCTGGCCCACAGTAAGTGTTCCATAAATGTTCTTTTTCTTCTCCCTTCATTCACTGGACCCTGTGAATATGGAGTTTTGTTTGAGTCGGTAACAGTGTCTCAGAACATTCTGGAGCCCCAGCTCTGGTGAGCTGTGTTGAACACGGGGAAGATCTTAGTAAAAGCCCAAGGCTTTGTTTAGTTTGATGGTCTGGGTCATCTCCACACATGACTTTGGCTAAAACAGCTCAGGAACTGTAATATGGAGGTCTGCACTTCCCAAGTCCAGTGCTCGGCACTTTGTACCAATTATATGTGGTTTAATTCTCAGAGCAACCTAGGAAGTTCTTCTCACTATTTTACAGATGAGGGACAGGGATGCTAAGTAATGTGCTGAAGTTTATGCAGCCAGTAAGGGACAGAGCTAGGACCTGTCCCCAGGCACGCAGCCTGAGTAAGGGGAGGAAGCACAGAAGGCTGCAAGTGCATTTCAGAGAAAGCCAGAAAACAGATCTTAGCAAGTGTGTCTGACTTTCCACCACCTGAAAGGGAAGCTCTCATGGAAGACTAGCCAGAAAAATGGGCTCTCTCCTTGGAAATTAGTCCCCAGATAATAAACTCACCCTCATCTCTTCTCAAATCTCTGTGAGATTTGAGAGGAGATGAGGGTGGGCATGGAGCTTTTGAGCTTGTTGACCTGCTGGCCTGTCTTCTTATCAAGGCTGCAAAGGTACGGGAGTCACTGGTTTAAAGTCTACCCTTTGGTCACGGGTAAATAAACTGGTCACAGGGAGGAGGAACAGAATTAAAAAGCTTGGAAAACCTCATGGGCCAGACAAGCCTCTAACTTGGGGGGGTGGAGAACTATGAAGTACATTTTATCGAGCCTGTACTGTTTTCCATCTAAGCCTCCTGTTTAGGCTTCACAGCCATTTACAGTTTGGGTGTTTTGTAGATGGTTAGTGGGATCCCCTTTTACTACCGAGAAGATTGAGAGTTTAAATAACTTTGCTAACACAGAGATGCAGGGCCCAGCAAACAGTCATAACTGTACGAGCTGGCACAGGGCTGGTTAGCAGGAGGAGAGGGGAGGAGGGGAGAGGTGGCTTCCAGGAGCTCCAGGACTTACGGCACTCGGGCAGCATGCACTTTTCCACTTGCTCCAGCGCCTCATTACAGTCCCCGAGTTCGGCTAGAGACTTGAGCATCCGCTGGCGGGTCCGCATGCCCTTCCCACAGGTCACGCTGCAGTCGCTCCACTCGGACCACGGGGACAGCAAGCAGGGGATGGTGTCTAGACCAAGAGCCAGGTTTGCCACTGAGAACAGGCTCCCTTTGCTTTCTTTGATCTGGTGCCCTGTACCCTTTGTCCCCCACTCAAGCCCCTTGAGTAAAGTGAAATTGACCAGTGGGTTCAGATAACCGAAGTGACCCCCCCCCCCCGGAAGCAGGAGTGGCTCCACAGGCCACTAACTGCTGCTCTTGTCACTCTCCTGCATCTCCTCTGATCCAGCTGGTGCTCATGATGTGGCATCAGATGTGGCTCAGTAATAGGAATACACAAGTCCCACCTGAAACACCCGTGAGGGTCTGAGTAGGATCTTACTAGAGACAGAAACATCGCACATGCCCCAAGAACCATGCACTAAAAGATAGGCTCAATGATGTGTTTTTGGACACTTTGGTGCTGAAATCGCTAGAATGTGTATGTACTTGGCTGTGTGTGTACATCTGTGTAGTGATGTGGGGGCCTGTGTGCATCTGTGCGTAGAGGAGGGGTTGTAATGCTTTATGAGGCCACAGGCAAGTCCCAACATAGAACAAGAATGAGGGGGTCTGTCATGACTTGAGGAATGCACAACCTGCCTACACGTATTCCCCCCCGCTCCAAAAAAAAGATACTGTGGGGCCCTATAAAACACAGCTACAGGTGAATTCTATCCAGAGGCCACCAGTTTGCCACCCCAGCATTGCTCAGAATGCCTCTCAAAGGAGGCCCCTCTCTGGGTCTGGATGATGTCCTCACACCTATAGCTCTCGCTCCTAGAAGTGCCCTGCAAGGATGGGGGCGGGCGGTCCATATTTCCTCTTGCACCTGCCCAGCCTCGACGGTGGTAGTAGTAAGGGCTGCTGTGGTCCTCTGTCCCCTCTCCCACGCCCACTCACGGCACTCGGGCATCATGCACTTCTCTGCCTGAGACGTCTCAGCCTTGCACATGGAGCCGTCCGCCGGGCTCATCTTGACCATGCGGTGCCGCTTCTTCACGCCCATCCCGCAGGTGGCGCTGCACTCGTCCCACTCGCCCCACTCGGTCATCAGGCAGCTGCTGGGAGCTGGGGCGTCCGGCGGTGTTTAGCATCGCCTTGGCAGCCTCGGGAGCCCCGCGCCCGCCCCTCCCGCCCGGCACCCCACTCACAGCACTCCTCGTTGACCGCGCACTTCTCCGTCTCCTCAGTGGGCAGCGTGCACACGGAGCCGTCCTCCGGGAATTGCTTCACGTACCTCTCCCGGGACCGCATGCCAGTGCCGCAGGAGATGCTGCAGGGCGACCAGGTGATCCACTCGGACATGGTGCAGGTGGAGCCGTCTGCAACACAGCAGCAGATACTGCAGACTGGGCGCCACGACGCCGGGATCCGCGTGACCAACCGAACTCCCCAAAGGCGGGCGTCAGGAAGGCCAGCTGGCATTCAGGGGCAGTTAGGCAGTTGAGGACGGGAGTCGACATAAAAGGCACACATCTTTAAACTAGGACTTGTTCTTTAAAGGAAATGCTTTTTTCCAGGTGCACGGAGCACTCGGGATTACTCCTTGTCTCATGACGACACATTTGAAAGATGCTTGGATGGACAGGAGTGTGTGTGTGTGTGTGTGTTTGCCTGTTTAGTTCTAAAGAAGAGGGAAATGAAGTCATCCATCCACCCATCCATTTACTCACGTCAGTAAATCTTTACTGACTGCTTAGTGGTATGCACTGAGGTTAAAGAGATGGGTAAGATACAGATTTTGATCTACTCCAGAGCGAGAGATGGGCACATAAACCACAATAATTCTGTGTATTGAAAATACGACAACAGACATAAGCCCAGCGGACTGGAATGGGGGTGCTCCTTGGAGTTCTGGGTGAGATTTCACGGAAGAGGGCA
The DNA here is from genome assembly GCF_000442215.2 of Lipotes vexillifer. Taxonomy (NCBI): domain Eukaryota; kingdom Metazoa; phylum Chordata; class Mammalia; order Artiodactyla; family Lipotidae; genus Lipotes; species Lipotes vexillifer. The sequence continues at coordinate 584,615 of NW_006787493.1, forward strand.
CATCTGAGTGCACTTTTGTTGGGTAGAGAATATCTGTATTTAAGGTGAAGGGAACAGCTCCTGCAATAACCTGTACCGAGTGTATTGTGTGTGGCACTGGGAGATGAGGCTAGAAAGAAGGACTGAAGTCAGAGTGTGAAGCCTCCTGCACATGTCCGCAGGCTGTCACGTGCACATGGGTGATGCCTACACATTTGTTATTGAGCCTATGGACAGTGTTGCTAGACAGTGCTTGCTGGCGGTGCAGTAATAAAGATGGCTGGAACCCACATTAGACACAGGGAAGTTCTGACACATCCTACAACGTGGATGGACCTTATGCTGAGTGAAATAAGCCAGTCACGAAAAGACAAATACTGTATGATTCCATTTACATGAGATACCTAGAATGGTCAATTCTTAGGAAGTAGAATAGTGGTTGCCAGGGGTTGGGGGAATGGAGAGTTAGTGGTTAATGGGTCTACAGTTTGTTTTGCGAGATGAAAGGAGTTCTGAAGATAGAGGGTGGTGATGGTTGCCTCTGTGTGTGTGTGTGTGTGTGTGTGTGTGTGTGTACGTGTACACACTTAATACCACTGAACTGTAAAATTAAAAATAGTTAAGTTGGTAAACTTGATGCTGTATACCACCAAAACCACACCACCAGGCAGAGCCCAACATGTTTCAGAATTGTCATTACCTCCTGGGAGCCACCTGAACTCCACCCCTGTAGAGGGGGTGGTTAAAGATCTCAGCTCCCACTGCAGGCCACAGACAGCCCACCCATCTGCCTCCCCTCAACCCCAAGAAAGAGCCTCCAGCGTTGCCAGTCCTGTCACAACCTCCTGTCGTAGGAATGGCCTGTGCACGCAGGGTTCACTCCTTTCTGAAGTGCCTCATCATGGGCACAAACAGCAATAAACCACTGTGGAGTGCAGCCAGGAGAGGTATTTAAGACTGTGCCCCAGGAAGAGCCAGAGAGCCACCACCTGCAGTGGTGGGTGAGCTTTCTTCAGTTATCCTCAGCTTGGAAATGGTTTTCTTCCTGCCATAAACCAGCCCAGCCTATACATCCCTTCCTATTGCCTTGTTACACCTCTGAAGACAGTTAAGATCAGAGCACAGAGTATAGATCTGTTCAGTCAGAGAGAGGAAGTGTACCCTGGAAAGTAGGCAGCTGGCCTTTGCACAGCAATCAGAGTAGTGCCACGTTGAAGCCTGAGCCATCATGACATGGGTGGTTCAAGCTTATAGTCCAGGCCTGACCTTTGACCAGTTACAAGGAGAGACAGAATTGCCGCAGTCAGTCCAAAGGTCCTGACGCAAGGAACTGAGGGCTCTGACCCAGGCTGAGGTGGGACATGCACGGGGGTCCATGAATGACACAGGATTAGGGCAATGATTGAGATTCAATCTTGGCCAACCTGTTCACCTGCTTCTTAAAAAGAGGTTGAAGTTAAGGCCCAGGAGCAGGCAGCTTGCTCTCTGTTGTTTGTCATAAGTAAGATGTGTGCTAGCTCTTCAGTAACTTGTGTCTATTTTCTTCCATGGCTGGGGGGGTATGGGGGGGTCAGTTAATCTCAAGAATTCTTTTGATGTCATAAGACATGTCTGTGTTCACAGCCCTCAAGATACTGTTGGACTCCCTGGGAGTCTGCCCTTGGTGGTCCCCACTGACAAATACAGTCAGGGTCCTAGTGCCCCACCGGGGGGGGGGGTTGCTGCCTGACCAGGTATGAGAGGCTGACACGGCCAGGCAGGACCCTCCCTTCCTGAGCCTGGGTGTCTCGTCACCTTCATCGCTGCAGCCCGGGCCCGTGCAGGGCTGGAAGTCCTGGGTGTCGGGACAGGGGACGCTGAGGTCCAGCTGCGCCTTCAGCATGCGCTGCCGCATCCTCTTGCCTTTGTCGCAGGTGGAAGAGCTGCAGGCGGACCACGGGGACCAGTTGGAGTAGATGCAGGTTTCGGGGGTGTCATCTGGAAAGAGTATGTGACATGGCTTTCCCGGGAGCCTGCGGAAGCTGTGACTGGCCCTCTCTCCCCAGACGAGCTCACGCGGGGACAAGAAAATCCCCGCTGTCTACCCAGCCTCTGGGAGCCTGGGTACTCCGGGGATGCAAGCAGCCATTCACTTGCCTTTCAAAATTATAGTTTGGGCATTCCCCTAATAAAAATCTAAGTAACTTAATAATAAGGAAAGATTCTCTTACTGTCCCTTCCCCTCAACACATGAACACAAGCCCCTCACCCTGGCAGACATCGTTTCCACACAGGTGCAGGCAAATCACAGGCAATTTGGGGGAGAAACAGGTTTTTTCGTGTGGTGTTGCTCTTCTTCCCAGTGACCCAGACACAGTGTCATGATGAGAATAAGGGTGGCCATCGTTCACTGACCACTTACCATGTGCCAGCATCATTCTAAGAACCGTATTTGTCTTATCCCATTAGCTCCTCACCACAGCTCTCTACAAGGCGGGTTCTTCCATTATCCCCATTTTACAGTTGAGGAAACTGGTAGAAAGGTGGGCCTCTTGCCCAGGGCCACAGGAGGAGAGCCCAGCTTGTCTGGCTCCAGATCCTATGAGAGAACTTGAGCTGAAGCCAGGGCTCTGCCACTGCCTCCTGACTGTAGGGTCTGGGCTCACTTTCCTTGCTGGGGAAGTGGATGGACCCACTCCTGCCTCACAGGATAGTGTGAGAATCAAAGCAGAGAGTCATCTGAGTACTGTGAAGCCTGTGCAAATGCCATTTGCCTGATACTGTTGAATATATATTCCAGTGTCATACCTTCACCAATTCCCTTATACTTTGTGCCTAGCCTTGGCCTTGTTTTGAATTATATTTCAAGCAGAAATCCGCAAAGAAGGGATTACCAAATCAAAGGATATATCTGTGGCTTTTAAAACATGTTAGCGAATTGCTTCCCCAAAAGGTAGTTTGTTTAGTTCCCAATTTATGTTGCCACCTGCAACAAAGGAAGATGACTTACCTTCATCTTTCTCTTCTGGAGCCAGGTCTGCTACAATATCGTCAACATTGTCAGGTACAATATTGCACTGTTCCCCCTGCAAAAGGAATTTTACTTGGAGGGCTCACGTTAAAGAACGGAAAGTGTGGGGGAAAGATGAAAGAGGATATAAAATCGAATGCCCACCCTGTATACAGATCCTAGGCCATGGCGGAGTTCTGGCTCACTTTTACAACCTGACTGGTAAAAGAAATGGCAGTAAAGCCACAACTTCCCACTTCCTGACCCATGGCAGACATTAGCAATTCATTATGGCATTCATGATGAAGCCTAGTTACCTGGAGCAAATCATTTGGTTGAGCGTCAAACTGTACCACCATGTTCATTTTGCTCATTTATATCTTATGAATAATTTGCATTCTAGGAACTCTGGTAGGCCCAGGAATTCCACATCCTGAATATGCCAGGGACCGCATGATTCAAGAGCTGAAAGGGGTCTGGTCTCCTGATGGGAAGGGTCTGTGCCAGGGTGAGCTCTAACCCAGTACCTTCCGAGCGATTCTCTCAATGACAACTCTGGCTACTTGAGTGATGGACCCGCCCTCTGGATCGTAAAAAGGACTCTGAGGATGGTCCAGGCTGGTCAGGGGTCGGATTTTCTCCTGGGGAATTGTGGGCTTGTTGGGTGACTGCAGTGGAGAAAACACAGATACAGAGAGTGGGAAATAAAACTGGTTAAAAACCACAAAGATTTGATATATGATCAGAACAAAAACCTTGAAAGGAATTTTAACAAGTATAACTGCTATTTATATTTACAGAATTGTTTTCATGCCATGTGTTGTACATGAACATTTGTAGATCTATACTTTCAAATTCTCCCATGTACACAGTAGGATTATGCCCAGATGAAGATGCCGAGTTTTATTTAGAGAGCCATTTCCAGCTAGGAAATTGCTGAACCAGGTTGGTCTGAATCCAGAGTTCTTCCCACTAGACCAGGAGTTGGCAAACTTGTCTGAGGAGGGTCAGATGGTAAATATTTTAGGCTTTGTGGGCCAACTGTGTCTGTTGCAACGACTCAACTCAGTTGTAGTGAGAAAGCAGCCCCAGACAACATGCGGTCGAATGCGTGAGGCTGGGTTAGAAAACTCCAGGTTGCCCCCAAACCATAGTTTACGAATGTTTTAGATTGTTCTACCACTGGTTTTCTGATGATTCCAGATTTCGATGCAGTTGGTGTGTCGGCCATATCTGAAAAATACTGACATTCACAGGAGAATCCAAACTCCTTAGCCTGGCCACCCGGAAACCTTCGGAATCTGGCCCAGCTTAACACACGTCAACTTCCTGCTGTTCCCCTTTCTCTCTCTCTCTCTCTCTCTCTCTTTCTCTCTCTCTGCCTCCATGCCTTTTGCCTGCTGTTCCTTAATGCTTATCTCTGAACTGCTCTTCACCAGAGTCCCTTCCTGTGCTCTCCTGACCAGCTGCATGGACACTTCCCGGAGCCCAAGTCACACGACATGTGAGTATGTGATGATGGGACCATGCTGGGCTCCCCGCTACCGGACTGTGAGTTCATCTGGTACAGAGCCTGGGCCAGACTCACCTCCATGGCCAGGGCATCCAGAACAGGGCCAGACAAGGAGCAGACGCTCGGAAAGGTTTGTCACTCACCACTCCAGGCGCACACATACCTCATAGGTCACCCCGCTGTCGGTGCCAGCGTCCCAGGGAATCAGGTCCTGCACCACTTTCTGGACCCAGCCGCACTCTTTGGTGCACAGATCCTCTGCGGACAGGCCCACGTTCCAGTCGGGACTGGGGCCCATCATGGTCAGGAAGGACATTAAGTGGCGTGTCCTGTCCACTGAAAATTCAGCCGAGGGTGCTGCTCTCCTGGAAACCAAATACAGAGACCTTTACCTTCGGGGCCCTGGGGGTGCATGCTCTGAGGGACATTTGGCCAGACGATGGCTAAAGGATGAGAGGGAGAGAAAGAAGGGGAATTCTCCCATTGGTCTCTGCCTTTGGCTATTACTGGTTTCTCTCTCCAAGCCCATCCATTGGCCACACGTGGAGAGAAACCATATGCTACCACACTATCCTTTTTTTTTTTTTTTTTGCGGTGGTACGCGGGTCTCTCACTGCTGTGGCCTCTTCCGTTGAGGAGCACAGGCTCCGGACGCGCAGGCTCAGCGGCCGTAGCTTACGGGCCCAGCTGCTCTGCGGCATGTGGGATCTTCCTGGACCGGGGCACGAACCCGTGTCCCCTGCATCGGCAGCACGGGCCCAGCCGCTCCGCGGCATGTGGGATCTTCCCGGACCGGGGCACGAACCCACGCGTCTCCTGCATCGGCAGGCGGACTCTCAACCACCGCACCACCAGGGAAGCCCACGCTATCCATTTTTAATGTGTCTTCAGCACTTACTATTATTTTGTGTTTTCTTATTTATTTGTTTAGCTGTTTATTGACTATCATTTCTCACTGGAGTGTAAGCTCTGAGAAGGCAGGGATTCTCTCTGCCTTCTTCACGGCTTTATTTCCAGTGCCTGGCACATCGTAGGTGCTAAGCCAATGTTTTTGAATAAGCGAATGAACAAATACTACGGGCTACGTGTGCGCCCAGATGTATTGGAAGTGAGGTGAATTTGACAAATAAAAACTGCTTAATGATGCCCCAAGCCTTTCCTTATACATTTTCATAGATGCCTCAGAGCAGACCTGGAGTAAGGATTATTGACTCCAATTTACGGATGAGGAAACTGAGGCTCAGAAGGGTTATGTTATGTAACTTGTCTAGAGTCACAAAGTGAAGTGGCAGAACGGAGACCACAGCCGAAGTCAATCTTAATTCAAGGTCCAAGTCCTTTTCGTCATCAGTTGCTAAGTCCCCACCGCCCCCAGCCCCACTTCACTCTCTAGAGCAACATTGTGCCATCAGAGGGATTGGGATTATCTCCCCAGCCTGCTGCCTCCAGTGCCCCCAGAGGCTGCTCAGAGCAAGGCCCTGCCCTGGCAGCAGAGCTCACCCGTCGCCTCACAGCTGGTTCCTTGGCCATTTCCTCCAGTAGGCGAGCAGGGACCCAGCTGTAGAGCCAGACACCTTTGGCTGACAGCCCCCAAGCTGTGACAGGCAGTTCTTCAGCCTCTGTGCCCTCGTGTTGCTAAGACAAGGTCCTAAGAGTGGCCAGAGCTGTATGAGATCAACGGTGGCAGCCCACTGAGAGGCGTGGTGGGAGAGCTATAGTCACTCAGCCACACTTGGTGGCACACCTGCATTATTTTATTTCCTCTCCATGATACTCCTGTGGGGGTTAGAATTATCATCTCATTTTGTAAAGAAGAAAGGAAAGCGTATAGAAGTTAATAAACTTTGAGACGCAGCTGGTGAGGCTGAGGCATGAAGACAGCTCTGCCTGACTCTCCACCCAGGCTGCCGATCATGGGGAATCCTTAGCTGGGGACCAACTCGTCTGTTCAGTCCGGCTGGCAGTTGTTTGGGAGTCTCTGTGCCTGTCTGTTGGGACCAGCTGCTTCTGGCTACCCTCATCTGTCCCCAGAAAGCGATGCCTCCAGGCTTGCTTGGGCCCTGTGGAACTGGGCCCCTTGGGCAGGCTGGATGGGATCAGGCAACAAGCAGAGAAGGTGGGAAGCCTGGGTGTGCATCATCCCATACCACCTCTTAGAGCTGCTTATCCTTGGACAAATGACTAAACCTTTCTGTGCCTCAGTATCCAAATCTACAGAATGGGGATCCCCATAACTTCTACCCCAAAGGGTTATTGTTAGCATTTAATGACAGAACTCGCATCCAGTACTTAGCTCAGTGTCTGGCACCTGACCAATTACTACTACAGTAAGTCCCCTACATATGAACCTTTAAGTTGCGAACTTTCAAAGATGCGAATGTGCATTCCGTCAGCGTCAGGCGTGAGTGAAACTGCAGCTCGCCCTCCGTCTCCCATTGCTGACGATCCTTCAGCTCTGCCATCTCCCACCTCCTCTCCCTCCTCCAGGCAGTAACTCTCCTTGCCTGTTCACGCGATGCCAGCCCCTGTATGCCGGCTGTTGTACTGTACTACTGTACTTTTCAAGGTACTGTACTGTAAGATTAAAAATGTTTTATTTTTTGTTTGTTTTTTATGTATTATTTGTCGGAAAACTATTATAAACCTATTACAGCACAGTACTATATAGCTGATTGTGTTAGTTGGGTACCTAGGCTAACTTTGTTGGACTTATGAACAAATTGGACTTTAGAACGCAGGAATGGAACTCATTCGTATGTAGGGGACTTACTGTATTCCTGTTACTGAGTGAAGCAGCACTGAAGGGTCATATGGAGATCAGAAAAGACAGGCAAGGGGAGGGAGGCCTTCCTGAATGCACTTCTCACTCCAGCCTGATGCCAGTGTAGGTTCTGGAACCTGAGTGGAGGAAGAGCCTGGCCTGAACCTGGCTTTGGCATCAGGACCCACGTGCACTTGCATCTGCTGGGAAGGCTCTCCTTCAGTGGCCTTCAAAGTGTGGTCCTTGGACCAGAAACATCGGTGTCCTCTGGGAACTTGTTGGAAATGCAAATTATTGGGCCTCACCCCAGATTTACTTAAGAAACTGGGGGTAGGACCCAGCATTTTGTCTTAATAATCCCTCCAGGTGATTCTAACGTGCCTCAAATTTAAGAATCACTGGTCTACTCATCTTCCACGCCTCAGGTCATGAGTCACCTCATCCAGGAGCCTTTCTGATCCCCTGCACTGAGACCAGTGCCTTTGGTCTGTATTTCCACACACTCTGTGTAGGTCTCTGAGCTGTACCCTTTGATTGTAATCTCTTCCTCACTGTCTGGTCTCCCCCACTAGACTAGGAGCCCTTTGAGGGCACAAACCTGTTTCACAGCCATATCCCAATACCAGGTTTCTAGTGGGCCAGCTGAACAAGTAGATGTAGGATGACTTGAGCTCCACTGCTTACTAGATCTTGGGCAAGTAACTCTCACTCATCCTCTTCCAGTCTCAATTTCTTCATCTGACATTACCCACCTGCCGTGTTGCTGTGAGGCTCAGATGATATGTTAGGAGGCCTTTATAAACTGCTAAAGTCGCACACTTACATAGTCTGCTATTTAGTTAGGTACAAATTGGGGGATTTCATTTCCTTTTCCCATGCATGCATTTTCTGGCATGTAGGTCGTTGCTTTTAGCAGCTTCTTTAAAGACCTGGCTTCTACAACAACTGCAGTCTGGGGAGCTGCGGCATTGCTCACCTAGGGATTAACAGGATTAACAGTCTGGGGTCTGCCTTCCAGTAACTGCCGGGCAGAGAGCATGGGCATGTGGGCAGAGCAGGACTGCTTGGCTCTGGACCCCTCGGGAGTCCAGCAGTGCCTTGGAGGAAGGCTTCTCTTCTGTTGCCATAGAGACCAACCACTACACCTGTTACCTGCCCATCTCCCTGAGCATGTGGTTGTGGGTCAGGTAGTCTTTCATATCCTGTACCCCATGGATGAAGCTATTCATCATGACAACCTAAGAGGACAAAACCAGCTCTACTTGGGAATCCACAGCTGGAGAAACGAAACCAACCCCCGTCCAACACACCACCCTGCTACTCTGCCCAGCTGAAGGATGTAACCATCTGAGAACCTCCTGTGTTTTACAAGGCTTATACAAATCATTCTCTGCTAATGCATTTTGGCCAAATCTGTAACCTGAGTGAGGTATCCCCCAGACCTTGGTAAGTGTTTCAAGGGGTAGAAAATTTGGGGCAACTGATCCCTGCACAAAACGCCTGACCTTAGGTTGGGTGATATGGTAAATTTGGCTGTAAAAGCCTGGGAACGATTTTATAACATGTTCAGTTACGTCCTGCTCTTTTCTTGTACCCTTGACTGGAAAATTCATCCTCAGGCCCCCCAGCTTCAGGGGAGGAAATGTTTCCTGCCCTCACCTCAAATTGCTTAGGACCCCTGGTGTACCTTCCCAGAGCATGTTGAAGTCACTCTTTC
>NW_006787493.1:593587-593832 GCF_000442215.2 Lipotes vexillifer
TCTTTCCTTGGAGTTCCTTGTTTAATTTCCATCTTCCCTGTTAGTTTCCAAAAGAACAGGGACCATTTTTGTCTTGTTTACAGCTATATCCCGGTGCCTGGCTTAGAATTTGGCATGCGGTAGATTCTCCTCAAATATTTGTTGAAATAAATGAGTTAATCTAGGAAATGAATATGGAGCTCTTAACACTTCCTTTGGCCTTCAGACCTAATTTTTTTTTTTTTTTTTTTTTTTTTTTTTTTTTT
>NW_006787493.1:593931-598852 GCF_000442215.2 Lipotes vexillifer
CCCCTGCATTGGCAGGCGGACTCTCAACCACTGCGCCACCCGGGAAGCCCCCAGACCTAATTTTAAAATTACCTCAAAGTATTTATTACTTCTATAATAAAAATGCTATTTAAAATAATGAAATGGATAAGAATATATGTGAGTTTTCTTTAGGAAACGCTAGATATGACTGGAATTTTTTAATTTGTCCAAACCATAATAAAAATTCTTATTCATGCCTTTCTTATATGCCATGTCTTCCCATATAAAGTATTTATTAATTTGATCTTATTTTTCTATCTGGGATTTAAATTTTTATCACTTTTCTGGCAAAGAGAATTGATCTGGCCATACCATATAACAATATACTATAACGTATGATAATGAAAACGGTGTAATATCCAGGATAAGATAGAAATATAGATCAGTGGCACAGGCTGAAGATTCCAGAAACTTTAGATAAGGACTCATATAAAAGTGAGGGGGAGGGGAAAGATCATGCAACAAGTGGGGTTGGGCTTACTTAATTGCAGTTTAAAAAAATACGGTATTCACATGTAATATCACACACACACACACACACACATCCCCCCAAACAGCAAAAACTGAGTTAAGTAAAAAACAACCAGATGATAGGAAAAAAAAGTCAAGTTTTTTGATCTGTTAGACAAACGTTAATTTTCTCAGCTTTGAAACAATAAAAGCAATCACAAAATTAAGTAATTGAATTATATACCAACTAAAAACATCTGCATAATGGAAACAACAGTGTTGAATTAGAAAGGAAAAATGACGTGTTAGCAAAAATGTCTCTAGTTTGACTGACAAATGTTAATATCTATGGTATGTACAGAGCTAGTCCAAATCTGTTAAAAAAAAAACAACCAACCAAAAACACCACAATCCCAATAGGTAAAGGAAAGTTATGAACAGACAATTCATACCAGAAAAATGAAAACCAAATGAAGACACAGAGATATCTTGTGCCTTTTTACATTCAGAGAGGCAGCGTGATGTGGGAGAGAACAAAGGGGACTGGAAGAGACAGCTGGATTTGAGCCCTGGTTCAGTCACTTATTAGCTATGTGACAGCAGCTTTGACCTCGTCTCCCTTTACAATTACTAACCTGCAAAATGGGAGCATCCTCAGGCCCACCCCAGGGCTTTTAGTGAGGAAATGGCTTATCATCGTGACTGGCACCATAAAAGGACTTGGTAAATGTTGATTTCCTTCTCACTCCGCTTTTCTAAACAAAGCTTTCAAAAACACGATGAAAGAAAAAGAGGCAATAAAGGATTTTTATGGTCCTTCTAGAGACTTACTATACCATTCTAAGTTACAGATCCATATCTGTGAGATTCAGGTCACTCATATGCCGAGTTCTGTCCCTCTTGTTCGTTTCAAATAATCCTCAATAAAGAGCTTTCAAAGTTGCAGAAACTCATTATCGACACTAGGCGGTGCTAGAGCCATTCACTAGGCTGAAGTCTGTGTGGCTGGAGGAAGGTTTCAGAGAGGTCTCTGCCTTGGACAACTCTGTTTTTAATTTGGAGGCATCTAGGGCTCCAAGTCCATCTGGCCTGTTAGACCTCTGCGTTCTCTAGTCCAAGGCCAGTCTTCCTTTACAATCCTGGGGACATCAACGGACCTGAGCAGGTTCTTCAGGAGACCGGGAGCACCCTGAAACTTCCAGCCCTGATTTGACAGAAAGATGCCTCTGGCCCCCTTGGGAACCATGGCTGGGATGATTAAGGGGGCACAGACCCTCCAGAGGCATGATTTCTGGAAAGGGTGACCATGTCTCTATTTCACCTGCCTCTCATCTGTCTCACAAACAGATCTGTCTAAACAAATGTTAATTAATCAGAATGGATGGGAATAATTAAGGAGACTACAGTCCTTTAGAGGATTCATCATAAGCAATAAAATTTATTTTTAAAAGTTCCAGTAATTCCTAACAGTCAGACTTAACTGGAGGAAATGGATGGTGGAAATTCAGCATTGATTTGCAGGAAACCTGGGCGTTTTCTACTCAGGTGCCGGAAGACCTTGTGGAGGATGTGGCTTTTGCTCAGAATTTGTCTTTCCTGTGTCTCTACCTGTACTCTGGGCTTTTGGAGCCACAGCTTGATTTATTGAGCTAAACAAGTCAGCAGCTAATTTGTTCATTCATGGCTGTCCTTTGAGAAGTGGTCCTGGGGATAAAGATGAACATCATTGAAAAACAAGTCAGTTTCTCTGGGCAGGACCTCACAAAGTAGGTCACCCTGGCTTTCCACTGGGCTGAGGGAGGCTGGAATCCCATTAACCTCAATAGAGCAGGCTCACAAGGAGGGGCAGGGCTGTTTCTGCAAAACAAAACTTGGCTGCGTGTAGGCTTCCTAATTTGACTTCCTAATGAGATTTGGAAGAGGAAAGGGGAGACTGGGGTATGGGAAAAACCAAAGGAAAATTCCTTTCCCTTAACAAGCTGGTAGCACTGAGTGGAGAGGCTTTGGGAATTTGGGAAATCTGAGTGTTTGCCATGGATGAATTCTGTTCCACTGGGGTCTCAAGATATCTGAGGGATGGGTGAAGGGTGGGAAGGTGTCCCCAAATATTTTTTTTGAATCTTCAGGAAAAAAAAAAAAAAGCTCCATTGATTCTTTCATCCTCTTGGAGCTACTGCCCACCCAGTCTCTCTTCTTTCACATCAAACTTCACAGAAGAGTTGTCTGTACTCACTGACTCCATAACCTCACTTTCTGTTCACATTTCACCCTGCTGCAGGCTTTTTACCCTCCCCCCATAACTCAGCAGAAAGGATTCCCAATAAGGTCACTGATGATCTTGATGGTCATAAATCCAACTGGCATTGTGCAACTCTGGTCTTCCTTGATCTCTCAGCTGCCCTGGACACAGCCATCCTTCTTGAATGCTTTCTTCCCTTGGCTTCCCTGTTACCAAGTTTCCTTCCCCAATCTCCTTGCTACTCCTTTTTTGCTTCCTTTGCAGGCAACTCCTCCTCAGCATTAAATGTTGGAGCTCCTCGGGACTCAGTCCCAAGCCCTTGACTCTCATTCTCAAGCTGTCTCTCAGCCATGTCCTTAGTGTTGATTGTCTCCCATTCCTTGGTGACCCTCAATTTTATATCTCAGTTTAGAATTCTCCCCCTGATTTTCAAAGCTTTATAGTTAACCGTGTTCTTAACACCTCCAGTGTCTGAGTGGGGTCCTCTGCAACGTTAAAGCCATGGGGGACAGAGACCAAGCCTGCATTCCCCGAGGAGTTAGGGGCACTTGGTACTGCACGCATGAGCAGTGCACCTCACCTGCTCAGCCACCTGAGAGGCAGTGCTGACTTTTACGACATAACTGGCATGCGGTGGCCAGGAGGCGGGTGGCTCCACGTACAAGACCAGGCCGGGGGCTGGACAGGGCCCTGTTGCTACTTACACGTTGAGAGGCTGCCAGGCTGGCCACTGAGCTTTGGCTTTGATGACAGTGAGGACCTCATCGCTCTGTAAGAAAGGACCACAGGTATTTAGTGAGGAGAGCTGGGCTCAGGGAGCAGGAGGGTTCTGACATAGTGACGCTGTCCACTCCCCATGCCCTTACCTGCTGCTGAGACTCTACCTGCCCCCGGGTGAAGAGCCCTGGAGTCTCGGCAATCCCAGGAGGTGGGGCTGCATCCAGGGTGCCTGGTGTGTGCTGGACACCGAGGGGCCCACTGAGCCACACTTAGGGGTTCCAGCGCAGACCCTTCTCCACAGGAGCCAGGCTCTAACTTGCCCTCCCCCTGGGATGGCCAGACCTCCACATCATGTCCAGCCTGGAGGGCAGGTCATGCTCTCTGTGTCCAGGCTTCCACTGGGGCCTGCTCCAGCCACACTGCAGCCACCATCTGACCCCAAGGGTTGTCACCCCCGAGGCCTCTCCTGCTGTCGAGACTCACATACTGGATCAGACTCCCTCGGAACAAGGAGGGCAAGATGAAGCCTGGGGCCCACACTCCTGGGCCACTCACGTAATCCTGCTCTAGTTTGCTTTGGACAGTGTATAGGGCACCCTTAAAGCTTGGGGACCTAAAAGAATTTTTTGAGGAAGAATTTGATAATTAACATTTAGAAGGAAAGCCTTAAGTCACCATCGTGGGGAAAAATCAGAATTTTGTTAATCTTGCTTAACTTTACTTCGAGATTTGTTTGGGTTTTTATTTTCAATTACACATTGGGGCTGAGGGCTACCATAGGCTTTTCCAGCCTTAAAGCTTCCACAGGTCCAAATTCAGTTTTGGCTGGGGTTTCCCCAGAGTGGATTCAGCTGGTCCTGGAGCTCCCCTTCCCCGGGCCGGGGCCCAGCAGTGCTCAGACACCACTGTCCACGCTGCACAGAAAAGCCCAGGATGTCACCAGCAGGGGCAGCAAGAGCTTTGTTGCCGAATGAACAGGTTTCTGAGTTCCCGAAGGGCAGAGACTGGCTTGGATGGCCCACAGCTCTGCCCCAGTCCTTAGAGTTGTTTCTGGCAGTAGGTACCTGGCATATATTTGGGGTGAATCGATGAACAACTTCTTAGTCGGTGGGTACCTTGCCCAGAAAATACCATGCAAGGAGGAGGTCAGAGGTGCCTCCAGGCTCAGGCCGCAAGATTAGAAAAAGCCTCTGGTCTGGAGCACCTCGTCTGCAGCCAGGGAATGGGTTGCTGGAGCAATTCCCGGGGTGGGGAGCTTAGAGGGGACAGGAGCTTAGCCAGATCCTGCTCGGCTTGGGCACCTACTGATGGTCCTGGTGGGGCGGGGGTAGAAGTGAGGCCCACAGAGCACCCCGTCCCCCCAGAAGCTCGCAGCCTGCTCTGAGCTCAGGCTTCCTTGGGGGTTCCCCCTTTCGGTCAGAGGACTCTGTGGATGCACAGACAGCCCCCCCCCCCCCCCCCCCCCCCCCCACCGCCCGCGGGCCCGGGTTC
>NW_006787493.1:598879-602529 GCF_000442215.2 Lipotes vexillifer
GCTGCCCCGAGCTCAGGCTTCCTTGGGGGTTCCCCCTTTCGGTGAGAGGCCTCTGTGGATGCACAGCCCCCCCCCCCCCCGCCCCCGCACTCACATGTCTGCAGGGAGAGCGTTTCCAAGTCCCAACAGAGCGCTTTACATTTCTCATGGGAGATTTTTTATTTGTTGAGACTGTATCCCTGACTCACTCCTAATATGCATCTGCTGAGTGACTGAGAGAAGCTGCCTGACATGAAGTCACATGTAAGACTCGAGCTGGTCTCCTGTGACCTGGGTTTCCTGTACTTATAGCTCATACGTTCCGTGTCCCACAACGAGTGGACCCCGTCGGGCACATCCACCAGCTGCCTGCATTCCTCCATCTCTTACCCCTCACAGCCGTTGGGCCCCAAGATCCACTGCATTCACAGCCTTACTATCTCGAGTCCTTCCACGGTCTCCTCACCAGTTGCCCCGGCCCTAGTATCTTCTCGCTTTTCCCCAGTCCACCCTTGACATTGCTGCAAACCTGACCATATCTATTGCCTGCCTAAACCCTGCAACAGCTCCCCACAACTTCCAGGGTGATTTCTTAATCCCTGAGTTTTGCCTACGTGGCCCGCATCAGCTAGCTTTTCTCTTTGGTTTTTAATTTCAGAATAATACATGCTTTTTGTGGAAAAATTTAGCATCACAGAAAGAAGCACACAATGTAAATGTTGAGCATTCTACTTTAGCATGCACCCTGGTTTCTCCCACCTCCTTCTCCAGAGTGTTACAGTTCAGTATATATCATTCCAGACCTTTTACTATACTTAGGTATTATGTGTGTGTGCGCACATACATTATATACAGCTTTTCCCACAAAAACTGCATCATATTGAATATCTTATTCTGCACCATGATTTTTACATTTTCCCCTTACTATCATGTCATGGGAGACTTTCCATGTCAGTACCTATGGCAATATAACTCCCCTTTTCTTGATTTTTAAAGTGTTAGAGATCTTCAAATTAGGGTAAGCCAGGTCAAGACTTAGAGAAAAAGAAATCCAAGTATGAGATCCAAGTAATGAGGTACTGTCTGAAGACAGTCCTTTTGCCCTTGAAGAAATACTTTACCAAAAAGTAAAATCAATGTGGGTGGAGTTAAGGGGGCCACCAAGTTAGCTGGCCCTGCAGATGCACCTTGTATTACAATTAAATCTTTGTTTTCAAGTCCCAACTAATGACACTGATTTTGCTTTTGCAGCATATAACTCAACAGAAATTGTTGGGGCCCTCCACTAGTGTTTGTGGTGCTGGCATTCCATCTGTATTTTTTAGAGCCATGGAGGCTCCAAGGATGGTGGTTCCACGTCTGCAGGCACTAGAACAGCTTCTTCCCGTAAACTGTTTCATCTCATGGTTACGCACCATCTGCATGATCAACAGTTCCTTGTTGTGATCTTTTATGTTGGCCAATGAAATAACGCAGGAACATTCTGGAAAATATATTTAAAAAACTAAATATTTTTCTTGAAGCATCAAAATTCTCTAGTAGAACCAAAGCTCTATAGGATTGGAGAGGGTCTGGCTTGTTCATGGCCATATCCAAGTGCTGTGGATACTCAGTAAATTGGTGAAAAAGCCAAGCCACACCATTTTTTTGATGTGTGTGTAGAATTCCATAGCATGCATGTTCTCTTATTTAACTGGCATTATTGGTGGATATTTATTGATTATATAAACGATGCTATAATGAACACTTGTGTACATATTTCTTTGTTTACAAGTTCCTGTGTCATAGACTTCTAGGAATGACCAAACTATGAAGCAAATTGACAATTTTGGTAGCGCCTACCAAATTGTCCTCCAAATGTCTGTACCAACTGATATTTCAGCAAGAATGTGTATGTGCCTATGTCTTTACAACTTTGGGCACACTGGATACTATCAGTCTTTTTCATCTTTACTAATCCAGCAGGCAGGAAAGTAGCATGGTTGAGAGCATAAGCCCTAGAGTCATACCTGATTTCAAATCCTGACTGCATGGTGACTAGCTCTGTGTCCTTTGGCAAGCCTCTGACTTCCCTTAGCTTTCTCATCTCTGAAATAGGGTTAAAAAGTATATCTACCACATGGTGTTATTAGGGGGACAAAATGACATAATTCAAGTAACGTGCTAATAACCGTGCCTGTATTAGCATCAATACTAGCTACTACTCTTATTCTTATTCACATTCAGGCCAAGATGGGATTTGTACTGCCTGAGTACAGAGAATGGAGCACACAGTAGCATCAACAAAGCCACAAGGCCTCAGGAGAATGTCCCCTTATTTAAAGGTTAATGTAGCTGGGTGAGCCTTGGATGGGGGCACTGGGGCTCCAGGTACTTTACATTCTGAAGACTGAAGAATTTAAATTCAGAGTAAGCAACCCAAACTTCAGACTTAAATGAAAAACTGTTTTAACAAGTCTCTAAAGCCCAGAAGGGATCTTTCAAGATCCTTAAAGCCCTTATCCATCTCCCATAGGGCTGTTTTCAAAGTATTTCAGGGCATTCAGTTCACACCTCGTTTGCATGACGTTAGCACTTTCCCAGAGATATGCCAATTAAAATAAAAAACTTCCAAGAAACTACAGGGTACTCGTGTCCATCTTCCCGGGGATGAGTTCTTCCATTTCGCTTTTGGTAAACATACTGTGAAGATGTTACAACTGTACTCAGACTTCCTCAGGTACCAAATGAAAATTGCACGGCCTACTAAATCAGGCCATGGGCTGAGGTCAGATCCAGAGGAAGGAGGATTCCTGTGGAGTGGAAACAAGTCTGGGACAGGTCAGGGGCAGAAATCACATGGATATCAGGAGACGTCACGTCTGAGCAGAGCAGGGGGACAGAATGTGAGTCTGGGGGGCCGGGTGAGGGCTGGTGTCTGAACATCCTTACCCCACACTGACCCTCCCATGCCCCCCAGAGCCAGCTCCCAAGGCAGGAGAGCTCCGGCATCTCAGCCGTGCTCACGGCAACAGGTGAGTCTGTCCCCTCCTCCCTGCCTTGCTTCTCGCCTCTTCTGTGTTCCTGCACCTTCCTGGCTCCTGAGCTTTCGCCTTTGTCTCCCAGTCCTGAACCACAACCTGTTTCTTCATCCGAAGGCCCCTTTTGCTCCGCGTGGCACTGAAGCTAAGCTTCCTCACCATAGCACGTCCTGCCCCAGACCAGCAGTCTGGAAGTCAGCCCAGCCAACTTGCCTCCTGCCCCCCAAGGAGAGAAATGAGATGCAATCCATGAGGGGAAGGAATCAAAACAAGTATAAACAACAACAGCAACAATCCACTGTTTTCATGTGCTAGGCACCTTGCTAATTACCTTATATATAGTATCTTATTAAATCCTTAGGAGGCGTTTGAAAGGTCGGTATATACTTTTTAATCCTCAGCAATACATTTCTTTGGCGAAATTAGTTACGCCGTTAGTCAATGGCATGTCTAGAGTTTAAACCTCAATGTGGAGACCACATTTGTCAGCCTGTGAACCCAGGTGGAGGGGGCTGGGAGGGTAAGCCGTGGGGCAGGAGGGCGGGGTCTCCTGAAAGGTTGGGCCCCACCTCTCCCCCACCGGTGCTTCCGCTGTCCTTCAGGGCGTGTCCTAGCCTATCCTGAGTTCTGAATATTACAGCCATGCCGGGG
>NW_006787493.1:602757-604891 GCF_000442215.2 Lipotes vexillifer
GGGGGGGGGCGGGATTATCATACAGTGTTCACGATACTGCTAATGGTAATGCTGTTCTGAGAACTGGTTTTGATAAAGAGCGGGGAGCACAGGGTCCTTGAATTGGAGAGAAACTGCTGCTACTAAAGAGAAGGAAAGCCGATGACACTAAATGCAGGGGCAGTGATCCATGTGCAGGGGCAGAGACCCCCCCCCCCACCCCACCGTGCATTTCCCCATTTATCAGCTTGCTTGCTTCTCAGGCCTTGGGAATAGCTGCCATTTCATTTTGCAGATGAGGAAACGGAGGGTCAAAGAGGTCAAGTGCCTTGTGAAGCTGCCCAGTAACCATGGTTCCAACACAGATGTGTCTGACCCCCAAGCGCATGTGCTCTTTCCACTTTCCCTGACGATTATCCTCCACCTCCCGCTTGTCCCTCCCCTAGTTTGCTTGGTTTTCAGCAAGACCATGGCTGCCCCTGGCTGACAGTTTTCTCCAAGGAGCCCTTGCTTTGAGGCACAGGGTCACCCGATTCCCTCTGGAAGGGCAGCACCTGTCATCCTGTGTAAAGACCCCAGTGAGCAGTGTTTGGTTCCATTATTTGCTCCTACCGTTTCCCAGAATTCCCACTGACCACCCATAAAAAATATCAGTCCTGATGGCTTCCACCTCTGAAGGGGACTTTTTCATCCCTCGGTGAGTGTCCTGGTGATGAGCAGCAGGAAATGAGACACTTTATGAGGCGATGATGGAGCTTTAAGCATCTTTAACATCAATTGTGCCCAGGATGCCTCCCTCCCCTCATTTCAACAGCCTCTGCTCATAAATAAAAACAGCTCACATTTGGTGGTGCTCTACAGTTTGCTCATGGTCTCATGTGGGCTGCACCATAGCCCTCTGAGGCAGGCAGGCAAATGGTCCTCCTTTCCCAGATGTCGTAACTGAGACTCACCTCTCTCTGCTGCCAATGGTCAGTGCCCAGCTCTTAGCTTCCGGACCATTTAATGCAGCTGGTCACCCCCTCTGCCTTGAAACACGTTCCTCCTGGCTCTGGCGCTCGCTGCCTCTTAATTTTCTCCTCACCTCATTCCTCTTCTGTCTCCCTTGCTGACCCATTTCATCTTCCTCCAAACATTGGAGTGCCCCTGTATTCAAGCCCTTGGTGCTCTGCTCTTTTCTATTCACACTGCCTTGGCTGCGTATACACCGATGACTCCTAAATTGTCATCTTCACCTCAACCCCGCCTCTGAACTCCAGCCTGTATGTTAACGGTCTTAACACTTTCATCTGGATGTTGCATTGGTATCTCAAACTCAACGTGTCTGAAACCAAACTCCTGATGGTCTCATCCCCAAACCTGGCCTCTCTCATTCTTCCCATTCCACGAAATGGCAATGCTGTCCTTCTAGTTTCTCATCCTTGATGCTTTTCTCTCTCATACTCCACCTCGGATCCTTCAGCACATCTATCAACTCCACTTCTAAAATGTATTTATGAGCCAACCACTGTCTGTCACCATCATTAGAGCAGGGCCGGAAGTGTATCCTCCCTGTGTCTTCAGCACCATCTTGGTCCAAGCCACCAGCATCGTTTGCCTGGATAATTGCAACTGCTTCCTGGCCGGTCTCTGCCTCTTCCCTCGCCCTCTTCCAGGCTCCTTCTCACACAGCAGCCACATCATGCCATCCCTCTGGTCAAAATCCTCTAATGGCATCACACCGCACAGCCAATGGGGATCTTGCCATGGCCCCCTTGGCCCTTCATGATCTGCTCTGCCCGCCATTACCTCACTAGCTTCATCCCTAACTTCTCTCCCCCTTGCTCACTTTGCTCCCAGCCGCCCTGGATGTCTTCTCCTCAGACGTGCCAGGCACACTTAGCACTTGCTGCCCCCTGAGCCTGGGGTGCTGTCCTCCCAGACACTAGAGCATGCATTCCTCTGTCTCCTCCAGGTCTTTGCTCAAATGTCACCTGCTCAGTGAGGCCTCTGCTGACCACACTGTGCAAAAGAGCAATTCCCTGCCCCTTCCTCGACCTGGCACACCCCCACTACTTTATCTGGTTATGTTTTCCCCGTAACATTTGTCCCCATGCGATATACTATGTATTTTGCTTTCTTTTTTATCATTGATCTCCCCCTGCTAGAATCGGCA
>NW_006787493.1:605318-608512 GCF_000442215.2 Lipotes vexillifer
CGGCATTCCATGCGGGCAAAAGGCTTTTGTCTGTTTTGCTCACTCACCGCTGTACTACCAGTGTTCAGAACGTGCTTGATCAATCTTTGCTGTTTGAATGACAGGCTGTGCTGAGGAAGAGGCTGGCATCCTTCTGAGCCCCAGGCCACCAGAACTCCACAGCGCAGGATGGAGCCAGAGCTGGATAAAGTGACACTGACGGACCTGCGCACTGAGCTGGTGGGCACTGGAAGAGCCAGTGGAGAGTGCCAGACAGAGAACTCTGCTAGACCTGCCTGATAGTAGAAGGAGGGGGAAGGGACAGGACGCGGAGGCCACCTTAGGAGCCATGGTGAGGCTCACAGGCTCTGAGTCTGCCTCAGATGGACACCCCAGTGACCTGGGCTGGCTGTTTATAAGTGCCTATACCCCACCTTGCTCCTAGGAAGCTGCTGCCATCACAAGTGGCTGTCTGATCAGCTATTTCAAAGCCAGAGAGCGTATCTGAAGCCCATTAACAGATCCACAAGAAGATGATGTGGTTTCACAGAAGCATTTCAAATTCAATTTCTTTTTATTTCTTTTCAAACACAGCCTGTAATTCTGATGGGAAAATTGCATAATGCCTGTAGATAATAATTTTCCCGTGAGATGGTTCTGTGAAAGCAGCTTGACATTTCTGAAGCTGGAGAGGAAGGGGGCACCTCAGAGCCGCCTGGGCCAGCCCTGCTGCCCCTGCACCCACATTTGTCTCTGGCAGGTGGAGAGCTCTGAGACAGGCATCATGCCATGACCTCACAGAGAGGGCCAGCCTTCTGTGTGCCTCTGTTACCACAGGCATTGGTTTAGCTCGCTGTTTGGTGACCAGCGTGCCAATCCTGGGCTTAACCTCATTTTCTGGACTTTCATCGTATCCTTCAGAATGCTTATGGAAGTCTGCGTCTCCTCGGAGTCAAACAGGGAGCTGAAGGGGTGGATGGGGCACGTCTCTGCCCCCAGCCCAGCCCCTCATGGCCCGATCTTCCCATGCTGTCCTCCCCACCTTCTGCCCCTGTCTCCAGCAATTAGAAAGACGTTAGTGCTGGGGTCAGAGCAGAGAAGTAAAAGAGGGGCCAGGCCAGGCGAGATTCTGACATCACACAGGAGAGGACACGCTAAGCCGGGCTGTCTGCCTCCCAACAGGCGACGGCTGCAAGGAAGCCCAGCCGGAGCCAGGGAGGGAGGATGAGCCAGGCCAGGTCTGGCTGAAGGTGCCTGCAAGGCAACCTGTAGGGGCAGCACCCCTAACCCTGCCCCTTGGGAGCATCTCTGGGGGTCTTTTTTTTCTTTTTTTTTAACTTATTTTATGTATTTATTTATTTTTGGCTGCGTTGGCTCTTTGTTGCTGCACACGGGCTTTCTCTAGTTGCGGTGAGCAGGGCCTGCTCTTCCTTGCGGTGGCTTCTCTTTGCGGTGGCTTCTCTCATTGCAGAGCACAGGCTCTAGGCACGTGGGCTTCCGTAGTTGTGGCACGCGGGCCCAGTAGTTGTGGTGCACGGGCTTAGTTGCTCCGCGGCACGTGGGATCTTCCCGGACCAGGGCTTGAACCCGTGTCCCCTGCGTTGGCAGGCAGATTCTTAACCACTGCGCCACCAGGGAAGCCCACCTCTGGGGGTCTTAAAGGCGCAGCATTCGACACCCCTTACCCCTCTTCCCTGTCTCCCCCTCCCCACCTTCCTCTGAGGGCAGCTCCCATCCAGTCCTGGAAGCCACTGTTAGGGCAGGGGCTGGTCTGTGTCCCCCCTGTCTCACCAGCACTGGCCTGGTCTGGGGAGGTATACAGGGAATGATTAAGGAATGAATCATGGGTTACTTAATTAAAGAATGCATTTATGACAAGCTGGAGGAAGCCTCTGGCCTTCACTGCCCTCCCAGGGAGTCTTAGGGGAAAACTTGCAAGTGCTACGGGACTCAGATGCTGCTGAAGCGCTTGTGAGTAGCAGTGTGAGGACCTGATTTACGTGTTTAGAGGGTTGACTGCAGTGGGGGAGTTAAGTGCAGGGCAGGGGGAAGCGGGAGACCAGACACTGGACCACGAGAGAGCAACGGAGCAGGTGGGAAGATGTTGGGCGCAAGACATTATTTTAAAGGGAGAAGCAACAGGATCTTCTGATGGATTGAATGTGGGGTGTAAAACAAAGAGGGGTCAAGGATGACTCTGAGGGGAGGTGTCATATAGGCAGTTGGATAGATGAGACTGGAGTTCAAGGGAAAAGTCCAGGCAGGAGATAAATTTGAAAGTCATTGGTGTATAGGTGCTAGTTAAAGCCACAAGGCGGAGTACCTGGGCAGTGAGTGGAGACAGACGAGAGGGTGGGGGAGAGGGAACAGCCAGAAAGACAGGAGGACACTAGGACCTGCCCCCAGGACCTCTTCAGAGCCCTTGTGCTGCCCCACTGTCCCCTGCTGTGCCCCCCCCCTCCATCCACGCGGTCCCCTGCTGTCCCCATTGTCCCTGTCTGTTCCCACTGTCCCCCCTCACTGCCTGTACAGCCCCCGACTGCTGCCAGCCCTGCTACTTGCTCACTGCTGCCAGCACTGCCTTGCTGGTCACTGCTGAAAATTCAACTGAAGCTGGTTTAGGAAGGACAAGAAGGCAAGGTGGTGGAGCCAGCAAGCCCAGACAGCTATTTCTGAGGAGTCGGCTGGGAAGGGGAGTCGAGAAAGGTAGCAGCAGCAGGAAGGACATGCGACTGTTTCTTAGAAGATGAGCGACATTAGGGCAAATTTGTTTGGAGAAAGGTATAAACCAGTAAAGAAGGAGACATTGCGGTTGCAGGAGAGAGAGGAGGTGCACTTGCAGGACTAAGGTCCTTGAAAAGATGGGAAGAGGTGAGATCCAGACCCACGATGGAGGGAGGGCAAGAGGACGGAAGAGGAAGGCAGAGGACAGTAGCTACTGATGCTCAATTACAGGCATTGCTGGGCCCACGTGAGGATCCATTCATCCGGCAAATAACAACTGAGCCCCTACTCTGTACCAGGCTCGGCTCTGAGTGCTGGAGATAGAGCCCTGAACAAAAGAGACACCAATCAATCCCTGTCCCCGTGGAGCTTTCCTCTTAGAGCAGGAGGCAGACCGAAACAAAGGAACGGTGACCGGTGTGCAAGACTTGAGTGGGTCTCTGGGGAAAATAATGCGGGGAGGGGGGGGGGGGGGGGGGGGGGGGAGGGGG
>NW_006787493.1:608526-627232 GCF_000442215.2 Lipotes vexillifer
GGGGGTGGGGGGGGTGGTGAGAGGGGGGCCAGAGTCAGATGGGGAGGGATGTGGCAATTTCCAGTAGAAGTGTAAGTGCTAGTGCATATGTAAAGGACCAGGAAAGAATTCTAATAAGATGAAAATATACCTTACATACTAAAGTAAGGTCTTCAAAATTTAAAAAATAACGTAACCATATTATAGGAAGTTAGAGAGAGAGACAGAGAGAGACAGAGAGAGAGACAAGCAAAAAAGAAATACCCATAATCCCACCATCCTAACCCAGCAGCTGTCATCAATTAGTATGTTTATTTCTATATTTGTGTGTCTTCATCACATAGTTGAGATCATAGCTTACACACACACACACACACACACACACGCACATTTTCTTTATCCCTGCCATTTCCTTGTAACAAGCGAGCTAGACTATTATACAAACAGATTATTAAACAAACCATTCCGTACCTTGCTTTCTAATTTAGTTATGTTTTAGAGATAATCTCATTACTGATATAGCTCTTTTAATGATGAACCCAAAGACCACATAGCAATATAAAAGTACACATGTATATACTTTTGTATCTTTATTTTTTACATTCCTACATAATCTTTTGGGCTCATCATCTATTTGTATAATAATCTAGCCATCACGTTACAAGGAAAGGGTAGAGATAAAGAAAATGTGTGTGCGTGTGCGTGTGCGCTTTTATTTCTATTTGCCTGAAGTACCTCTGGAAGGAACATAAGAACTTCACAAAGACGGGGTGCCTCGGGGGAGAGGAACTGGGCAACCAGGGAGCAAAGAAAACAAGACTTTTCACTGTATAACTGTGCATTGCTTTTGAATTTTGAGCCACACAAATACATTGCCATTAAAAAGAATGGGAAGAAAAAGCCACTCCAAGGCTGTTCCCCATGGTTTTCTCAACTGGAGAAATACCCATGAAGGCTTTGGAGGAAGTGTTTGTGAGGCCTGCACTGTGGGCGGAAGAGAGGCAGAGCAAACATCTAGAGGTAATGGGCTGGGAGCCAGAGCAGCCGCTGGAAAGGTGGGGGGAAGGGACAGAAGCCCAGGGGCAGAATTGATAAGACATCTGATGGATTCTTTACTTGACAATTTTAAAGCCTGTTAGGCTTCGTCAGGTTTTATTTTTTTGAAATAAAAGCCATTTCAAAAAGAAGCCAGAACTCCTCTGCACACCAGCATCCCTCTCTCCTCCTCTCTTTTCCCCAAAGAAGCTTCTGACCCAGGTGTTCTACTGTCAGCCTGTTTTGCTGGGTCCTAATGTATAATAACATTTCGCTTCATCATCTCCCTCCATCCACTGATTTCCATAAAAAGCTTTCAAATTATTAAGTAATGAGGCTCTAAATGACCTGGACGAGGGAGAAGTAAGCATGCCTCAAGGTGCTCAGCACGTTAGCATCAAATAAGGTTCCAGAAGTGCTGCTTTCTTAAATGGTGCCATTTAAACGCAAAGGAACAGCTCAATAAGCTGTAAAAGCTTAACTCTTTTCATTCCTGAGACTCCCAAATACCCACGGAGGTTTGGGGAGAGACTGGGAAGGGGAAAGGAGAAATTGTGTGTCCAGATGACACTGAAGAGGTGTCCCTACCAGGAGTTTAAGGTCACACACACACAGGCTGGTCTCTTGCCAGGATTCCCCTGGTAACAGAAGGTTCCCTGACTGTGAAACTCCCCTTCTAGTTATTATTGTGGCATCACGGAGCAGGGGATAAAGAGTGGTGTGGTGGAATAAGGCAGATCCAAGTTCACATCTTGGCTCTGTCATTTATGTGCTGTGTAAGTTTGGGGAAGTCACTCATCCTTTCTGAGCAGATTCCTCAGTGTGTAAAACATGTATTTATGGAGATTCTTCTAAGGTCAGAGACTGTGCTGGGCAAAGGGCACAGGGCAGTGGACAAGGTGACATGGTCTCTGATCTTGTGTGGTATGTCCACTAGTGGGTGTGGAGGATGACAGGAGTGGACCCTTTTAAAATAAAGCCATTCCAGGGAATTCCCTGGCGGTCCAGTGACTGAGCTCCCACTGCAGGAGGCGTGGGTTTGATCGCTGGTCAGGGTTAACTAAGATCCCGCAAGCGGTGCCGTGTGGCCAAAAATTAAAAAAAAAAAATACAGCCATTTCAGAGGAACTGCCCTGCACGTCTTATGTCTCAACCTCTGAACTGGACCAAACCGCCCTGCCTACATTCCAAGAAGTCAGCAAGAACGAGACTCTCCTGTTGAAAGGCCTCGCTCATTTTTACCTAGTGACCATTTCATCTGAACTAGGAATCTAGCTTTGCTTGTCAGCCCCAATGAACTCTTCTTAAAAATAACTTACCTCTTTTTCTTTTTTCCAATAAAAACCCTGATTCTCTCGCATGTAATCAGGACACAATTTGGGTTTCTACCTGAATCTGTGTACCCCAAATTACAATTCTTTAATCCTAAATAAATGCTCTGCCTCTTGAACCGGTTTCTTGTTTTTGAGGTTGACACTGGGCACGGGGCATAGGACAGCAGACACAGCAACACGGTCCCCGCTCTTGTGGGGCGTGTCCTCTAGTGGGTTACTAATAACACGTGAGGAATGAATGAGATAAATGTAAGTAAAGGGCCAGGTGAATGGAAAGGAAAAGGGAAGCTGTGATTACTTAGTTATATTAGAATGTCCCCACCCCACTTCTTTCAGTGTAATCTCCCACTCCTGCCCGACCTACCTCTCAGCCTAATCTCCTAGTTCCCTGCCATGCCCAGGGACTTCTCAAGACTTTCGAGTCCCTTTGCCTGGAATGTCCTGATCCCAGCCCCCTGAAGTAACTCCTCCTTGGAAAAGCCTTCCTTCCTTTTTTGAATAGAAATTTATATATTTAAAGTGTACAACATGACATCTGTACATAGTAAAACAAGATATACATAGTAAAATGATCACTACAGTTAAGCTAATTAACATATCCATCTCCTCACATAGATGCCTTTCTTCTTTGTCATGAAAGCACCTGGAATCTACTCTCTTAGCAAATTTCCATTACACAAAACAGTACTGTTAACAACAGTCATTGTGTGGTACATCAGACCTCTAGATTTATTCATGCTACCCATTTATACATCCAACTGCAACTCTGTGCCCTTGGACCAACATCTCCCCATTTCCCCACCTCCCTGCCTCTGGTAATGCCTTCTTGATGGCCCAAGGTTCTCAGATTATCCTTTTTCATGACTTCAATCATGTTGCATAATCATTTGGCCGCCTGGCTTGCAGGATCTTAGTTGTCTGACCAGAGATCGAACCCGTGCCCCCTGCAGTGGAAGCGTGGAGTCTTAACCACTGGACCACGAGGGAAGTCCCCATGTTGCATGATTATCTGCTCACTTCGTTTGTTCACTTATGTGCCTTTCCCTCCAGAAGGTGTCTAGTAAAGCACCCATCTTTTGGTAGATGCTTGATGAAATATACTGAATGAATGTTCAGTAAATCAAAGTGTTTATTCCCAAATGTTACGTGTGAATTATGAGAAGATCTGGAAATTATTACTGCCTCCTAAAGAAGCATTCATAGAACTTTGTGATTTTCACGCCATGGACATGTTACAGGTTTACATAGTAATTCGCAGCAGAGGTAACTGGACGCCTCCTGATGTTTTTCTTTCTCAGAGTGAGGTCTGAGGAGCCCTAGGGTCTGTGAAGACATTGTTAGGGTCTCTTAGTTCTCTATGGGGTTGTAAACATTTTATATTTTTATGACAATTTAAAAAATCAATTTAAGCATATTATAGATGACCTTGAAGATCTTATAATCGAGCACCGCCAGGCAATTTCAGTGGCCGGGATGCATTTGTGTTTACATCCTCTTGCTGCTCTGTAGGACTGAGACTGTCTTTCTCTGCCCAGATCCCTCTTCAGCTGCTGAAAAAGATGCTAAAAGTTGGCCCTTAGCTGTCAGTTCTTTCGGGGGATTGTGTTGCCTGGATAAAACCACCGCATGTGATGTTGGCAGATGCCTTCTTTGGGCCTGCAACCAGCTCAACTTCTCCCTCTGTTTCTCCTTCCTCCTGCTTCGTTCCACAGGAGTGGCTCCCGAGAGCATTCCCCAATTACTTTGGCTAATCTTGACTCAGTCTACTGCCCAGAGACCCAAGCTGCTATAGTTAGTGGATAGAAAGAGAGGCAGAGTTAACAAATCAATCACATTCTCACCAGGTAAAGCCCAAATGCTATGTGTGATGTCGGTGGCTGGGAGAACAGTGGGAGAAGTGAGTGAGGCCAAAGGACCATGGTGCATGGCCTCACCAAACCCTGAAGGACCACGGCAGGGCAGTCAGCATCGAATCTAGATTGTGAACAGTCATTTAATTTCAGCAGAACAGTATCACCCACCACATTAAAGCAATGCTCCTAATTAGCATTTTAAAAGGTTTGTCGTTTTATTTCTGTTATTATTATTATCGTTAGTTTGCTTTTATGGTCACGGGACAGCTATAAGCATAAGGAGTTAATATCTAGTTATCTTTTCACATATTTAAATAATAATATGATGAAAATAATTATAATTCAACCCTGAGGGTTTATGAGCTTATTTTACGTGCTCTTTAAAAGAGGTCCATACATTACTCCAGTTTGGGAATTACCCAGTTTTGCAACAGCATGGTATGAAGAGCTTGGGTTTTGGAGGCTCTGTGGCTTAACTGTGCAACCCTGGACATGTTACTTAATTCTGTGAGCCTTGATTTTCTCATCTCTAAAATGGGCTAATGAGATCTACCTTATAGGCTTGTTGCAAGATATAAATGTGCTATCACTGAATGTGGAATGCTTGCACAATTCCTGACACACAGTAAATGCTCAATAAATAGCAGCAGGCAGGAGAGGCCTAACAGTAAAGAATGTACCTCTTTCCAAGCCCTTTCCATCCTGGAAAAACTGCTGTCCGCCTCCATCCCTGCAAGACAGTTGGAGGATCTGGTTTTAGGTAAGTGACTTCCAATAGGGAGTCAGAGTTAAATTTGCTTAAAAGCTAGCAAGAAAAACAAACACTAAAGCCCCAAGGCCTTCAAGTAAAAGGTTAAAAATAAAGAACTAAGAAGAGCTATGGCCTAAATTGAAATTCAGAGAATTTTACATTCAAGGACCACTTAATTGATGAAATAAATATTCCTGTGGTAGGCTAAATAATGGCCCCCAAAGATACCCACGTTCCTGTGAATGATACCCGGAAACCTGTGAATGCTGCTTTTTATGTCCAAAAGAACTTCACAGGTGTGATTAAGTTAATGATCATGAGATGGGGAGATTATCCTGGATTTTCTGGGTGGGCCCTAAATCTAAATGTCCTTATTAGAGGGAAGCACAGGGAGATTTGACTACAGAAGACGAGGTGGCAATGTGAGGACAGAGGCAGCGATGGGAGTGATGTGGCCACAAGCCAAGGAATACCAGCAGCCGCTGACGTCCTAGAAGGGATGAAAAGCCTCCTGGAAACTCCTGAAGGAGCTAGCCTGGCCAACACCTTGATTTTAACCCTGTAAGCCTCATTTTGGACTTCTGCCCTCCAGAACTGGAAGAGAATAAATTTGTGGTGTCTTAAGCCACTAAATCTGTGGTAATTTGTTATAACAGCAATCAGAACTAATACAATCCTATGGGCCCTACTTGCCCTTTCAATTAGTGAATCTAGTGAAAATGAAATAACTAAGACCAGTCGTTAGATGGGAGGAGTGGAGGGGCATAGCTGTTAGATTCTGAAGAGCTGATCTGAATCCTGTCTCTCCACATTCTGGCTGTGTGACCTCAGGCCCGTCAGTCAGCTTTTCTGAGCCTCACTTTCCTCCTCTGTAAAATGGGACTAATGTTAACTCATGTTG
The DNA here is from genome assembly GCF_000442215.2 of Lipotes vexillifer. Classification (NCBI taxonomy): domain Eukaryota; kingdom Metazoa; phylum Chordata; class Mammalia; order Artiodactyla; family Lipotidae; genus Lipotes; species Lipotes vexillifer. The sequence goes on from NW_006787493.1 coordinate 614,380, forward strand.
TGAAGATTAAATATTTATGAACCATAAAACTATGTGAACAATTTTCATTATTATTATTACCGTTTCAAAAAAAAAACCAGTCCAAAATGAAGATTGTAATCAAGATTCCACCTCTTAGGAAGATGGCCTAATGAAGCCTAAAATGTATATCTATGGAGACCCCGTGCACGTTGGATTTAGGCCTGGTTTTGGAGCACAGTGCTGAAAAACTCAGTTCTTAGACCCCTGTCTGTAGTTCCTGCTGCACTTCACCACACTTAACCCACGGCCCACCTGCAATTCCTTACTTTTGCAGCTCAGGCTGTGTGTGGAGAGAATGCCACTTAGACTTCTCTCTGATGTGATGCTTTCTTTAAAAAGAAAATATCAATAATCCAATCATCTCTAACTATTGGGCAATTTTTCTTTTCCTGAAGGATAAATCATGGAAATAATCCGTGCTTGAAGCTGTAACAATAAAAACAACTATTATTTTTCAAACTCAAGACCATTCGCATATATCCAGTCTATCTTCCAATCTCCCAAAGCAAAAGGGAGAAAATAAATAGCTGAGCAGTTTGAAGTTGGAGCCTATCAACAATTTTTTTTTTCCCCCATTTGTATTCAGTTGAGCATTTCCTTACTCAGGTAGTAAGAAAAGAATTGCTGTTTTGATTGAAACTATGTGTAGTTTTGATATAAAAAACTTTATGATTGATTTTTCCATATTACAGAAGTGTGTTCATTGTAGATCGTTTACAAAATAGAGACAGGGAAAAAAGAATAAAAACAACCTGTAATCCCACCACCCACAGATAACCACTGCTACCTTTTCCATTTTAAGCCGATAAAAAAACCCACTTCAGTGTACCTGAGTGTGACATTTATGGAATCACCAAAGCAGCTTAATTCCAATGATAATAGGAGCCTGGATTCTATCTTCTTCCCTGTCATTGGGCCTGCTGCGAGTGAGTAGACCCGGCCTAATTAAACTCACAGCCTGTAGTCTGAACAATCATGGGGAAGAGCTTCTATCAGCTGTTCTGAAGAACCTCACCCCCCACCCCAGCCCACCATGCTTTTAGATTAGTGCAAGAGCCTTCTAAGTCCTGTTTTATTCTCCCACTCCCCCCTCCAACCCATCATGGGGCCCTTTCTAAAGCATTCATTTGACAGGCCACTCCACGGAATTCTCCCTCTGGCTTTAGGGATAAAGTCCAAATTTTTTAGCATATGGAACACAGGGCTTCATTCTTTGGCACTACCTACTTCTTCAGCCTCATATCTACCCTTCGTCCCATTCACCACCATCCTCATCTTCATCCTCATCACCAAACCAGTCACCAAGTACTGGGTGTGGTCTATGCACTAGGTACCATATTGGGCATGTTCCATATGTTATCTCATCTCTATGCCAACAGTCCTATAAGGTGGGGTTAATGGATGAGAAAACTGAGGCTCAGAGAAACCCAACAATTCTCTCCTGTGCACACAGCTAATAATCAGAGGAGCCAGAATCTGAGCCCAGGGTCCTCTGATGTCAAAGCATATTTATCAGGATACCTGTCTCCCTACTGAACTGCTTGCAGTTTCTAAACTAGATATGCTTTATTTCAAACTTCCATACCTTTGCATAAACCACCATCTCCCTGAGGTGTCTTTAGCCCTTTCTCACCTAGATAATGCCTCCCTGTCGTTTAGAATGCAGCTCAAGCCTTTGGTTTAGCGTAGCTGCCCCCTCCCTGTGCTTCCAGGGTATCCTATGTTGACCTCAGTCATGGGACCTACCTCACTGACCTGCAGTTACCCTTTTCCATATCAAGTACTCCCTCCCTCCCCTTTCCCCCACGGAGAGTGCCTCGGGGGGAGCAACTGTGTCTTATCCATCCGTATATCCCTCTTCCCCCCTTCTCTAGCCCAAGATTTGGCACAAGGAAGATAATAAATGTTCGTTTAATAAGTGAATGAACGAGCAGCAGCTCCTAGAGCCTTCAAACAGGCTTCAAGTGACCAAAATTTGCTTTGCTTATATAATAATGTTCCTGCCGGAAGGGGCTCAGAGATATAAGGAAAATCAAACCCAGAAAAAATTCTTCTCTGCCAGACCCCTTGCTGGATGAAAGAGCCCATCGTTTGTAACTAATTGCTGATCCTCGGTTGTGCAGAAGGGAGCTGCACCCATCTTTTTTGGTTACACTTCATCCTTGTCATCTATCTGTTTTGTGACCCAGATAAGGTCCAGTGGCAGGTGAAGCATAACTGAATACGCCACCCCCGAAGAAATACGCCTCTTTGGCATAAGGATTATTTTGAGCCGATTATTTTGAGAAACTGCAGACAGGAGAGAAGCTCTGAAAACAGAGTAGAGTTTACCCTTTTGTAAGAGAAATCTACATTATAAAGGGAAGAGCTCTATTACTAGAGATTACTTTTTTATCTGAGGACTGATCTGCATGGCAGGGCTGATTTTGTTTACCATACATTTCCTCTTCTCATCTTCCAGTGAATTGTCTCCCCCCCCCCCCCCCACCGCCCTTTGAAGCCCCAGACCCTTATCCTTTTCCCTAGCTCAGGACAGTATATAATCCTCAATTACCTGGCTGCCTTCTGAGTCTCATATCTTTGTGGGACTCCCTTTATGTATATACTTGTATATGTATGTATGTAATTAAAAATATTTTTTTGCTCCTGCTAATCTGTCTTTTATTATGGAAAGTGGGGAGGGTATCAGCCAAGAACTAGAAAGGTAGAGGGAAAATGATTTTCCTCCCTTACAAAGGGAGACTGGCTTTGGAAATTCTTGAGAAGCAAAGAACAGAAGGCAGAAGGGAGAAAACTATATCCGGCATCTACATGGTTTGGGATGGGGAGTTAGCAGGGAAGGGGGCTGGAGGTGAGTGGGGAGACCGGAATGCGGGAACTCTCACCCAGTTTTCACATTCACAAAAACCTCAGATTAGAGTCTGGCATGATCGCCAGAGATCACAGAGATACACCAACAGAACTGGATGAAGCAGCTCATCTTAAAACTTTTAAGCCAATGGCTGGTCCTACGACTGACCAACCCCATCTATGGTGAAGTCGAAATGCATATTTTTATAACTCTTGTAAATTACCTTGAGATTAACACAACTTTATTGCGTGAAAGTTTTGTATTAAAACATTACCCCAATTTTGTCAATCCTGTTATAGTGTTTTTCCCACTTCTTAATATGCTAAGAGCTTCTTTAAAAAATGGAGGCAATGGGCTTCCCTGGTGGCACAGTGCTTGAGAGTCCGCCTGCCGATGCAGGGGACACGGGCTCGTGCCCTGATCTGGGAGGATCCCACATGCCGCGGAGCGGCTGAGCCCGTGAGCCGTGGCCGCTGAGCCTGTGCGTCCGGAGCCTGTGCTCTGCAACAGGAGAGGCCACAACAGTGAGAGGCCCACGTACCACAAAAAAAAAAAAAAAAAAAAATGGAAGTAATGACTTCTGAGTGGCCCTGGCTGTGTTGGAGGGTGTGAGTGAGACCTCTGCATCTTCGGCAGTAGTTTGATTTTGAGGGAAAAGTAAAGACAGGTGGTACAGTGATGGTTTAGAGTTATCTGGCTCATGAGAGTTGATAATCCACATCTCTTCCCAGCTCTGTGTTCAGCGACATCACACTAGTAGCTTGATATTGGCCGTGTTGGGAGTATTTACACCATGGAAATTGGCAAACGCTATAAATCAGAGCTTTTTCTTTTTCCCCAGAGCCGACTGCTAATCATTTACTAGCCCATCATTGGTGGTAGGAGAGGAGACGGCAACCTTAAGCTGGAGGCCAATGGTATTTTTCTGACCTAATGATGGTGAACACGAAGGAGGGTGGACTCAGGACACTTACTGGGTGTCAAGATGTAGGCAGCATCCGGATCCCTGGGCAGGGGCTGTGTGTCAGTGCTCCCCAAACTAGTTGTGCTTGAGAATCCACTGAAGACTTTTCAAGTCTATTTATGCTCAAGTCTGACCTCAGAGCTACTGAATTCGAATCTCTGGGTGGGACACAGGAGGTTTCTAAATGTTCTCAAAATGATTCTGGTCCATGGAATGGCACATGGGATTCTTTGTCATGTGTCTCAAAACATTACGAAACCTCAAAAAGAAGATGATGAGGTGCAATCTCTGAAGACACATTCCCTAAACAGGTTCCCTGTCTCTTTCACGTAATGCCTCTGTCACCTGTCACAGGTTGGTTGGATCTGGGTTATGATGGTGATGGAGAGAGTGGTGCAGGGCCCGAACAAGGAAGAGATTGGGAATGTTATAATGGGAAAAGGTGTGCTTTGAAAAGGTTCTTTTGTGCTTACATAAAGCTTTACCAGACATACTCCTTTGATTTGGGTTTAGGCCATTGTATCACCTGCTACTGAGTTCCCAACAGACTTCACGGGGCAATAAAATATCTTAATGGGACTCATATGACTCCAGCACCCATTGCAGCTGAAAGTGATCCAAATCCCAGCAAAAGCTGCTGACTTGGGTTGGAGAAGACAGTGATCCCAGGGCCAAAACCTTCAGTGAGGGCTGGCAGTGACCAGAAGCCTGGTAGGTGGCAGAGACTCTGGGTGGATAGAGGCTGGTATGGCTGGGTGTGAGTGGCACGGGTCTTTCCATAAGATGGGGTGTGAGGAGGTGATGGAAACGAAGTAGAGCCTGACGCCTCCTGTTGCCTTGTGTCATGTGGGATGTGAGTGGACAAATGCCCTTCCCTTGGGAGGGTGGGGAGGGGCACATAGAGACCAGGTTTTTCATAAGGGGGAGATGGAGAGAGAGCTGTGTGATAGGGTTAGGGATGTAGAATAGCTTTGGAGGACACATTAGGACCATCCAGATATTTTCCACTGCCCTGAAATGTCAATAAGTCCCCCCAGAGTGGGGATCTGGCTTTCCCCACCATGGCTGTCCTGCTATATATTATTGTGTATCAGTTGCATCGTTTATCACACTGTACTGTAATGTTAAAAAACTGTGTTTATGTTCTATGTCCAAATTCCGGGTGTGGTGAAAACAGCCTAGGCCTTGAAATGTGACAGGCCTAGGTCTGAATTCTGACTCTTTCCTTTTCTAGCAGTGAGGCCTTTGGCAAGTCATTTCACCTGTCTGACCCTCAGTTTCTTCATGTGTAAAACGGGTGCAGTAGCCCTACCTGCCTTTTGGGTTGCAGTGAAGAATAAATCAGACATTGTCTGGAAGTTCCCACTATATTGTCTGAGATATGGTAGGATCTCAATAGTACTTGACCCTCCCTCCTTAAGTGAATAATCTTTGTTTCTTCATGATCTGACACCATTCACGGTTTCATGAAGGTGCACAAAATATGTTGGCTGAATGAATGAGTTGGTTGAAGGAATGAATGGGGTAAGTGAATAAATGAATGAATGCTAATTTGCAGAAAGATAGGTTGAGAACATTGAAGGCACTCATCCATGGCTTAAAGGACTTCTCTTGCAATTCTTTTAAGTATTTAGCCCAGGCCAGATCCTCTGTCCTGTTTAGAGGTAAAGGCCATTCCTTTGTCCTGACCTTGGCATAAAGAGCCATGAAAAGCTTGTAGTTTTTTTTCTATTTTAATCCTTCTCTCCATTTAAAGGACTCTATTTTCTCTGGAAACAGTGGGGTGAACATCCCCAAGATAACGGATAGTAACATTAACATTACCACCACGGGCATGATCCACAGATATTATTCAATTAAAGTGATAACTCCTAATGCAGGATGAATTGCTTTTATCTTAAGAATCCAATTTAGCCATTGGCTCACCATCATATTCAGATGCCAGAAATTACCTTTAAGTCATAGATCTATAATGTGATGTTGAAATGGATTTCTAATTACACTTTATGATGTTATATTATAGACTTTTTAAGGTCGGAGTGTTTAGCTTGTTGTGTTTTCATTTTCTATCACCAGGCAATTTGAAATCCTTTTCAAATACATAATGAACAAAAATTAGAAATTTGGGGAGCAAAGTCACTTCAAAGGAGTGCTTAAAAAACCTAACAATGTCACCTCAGTAAGGGTAATAATAAAAGACTATCACTGTTACTTAACTTTAATATTGCCTTCTGAAGACAGAGATGGGAAAGAAAAAATCACCTTCCCCTAGTGGAATTCAAGAGCTTTGTCACCCAGGTTGTTGGCTGGACCATGTCCAGCCCTCTCCTTTCCTGGCTCAGGACCTTGATTTAGGTGGTGTGTGCAGGGGGGTCAACCAGAGGAACTGGCTCCCACTACCCAAATTCTCAAGGTATAGAAGAAATGCTCAACAGTGAGAAATAGGAAAGTCAGGTGGACTTTATGTAAACCCGTGAGTGCTTGGGTAGGATGACCTCCACATGTTGGAAAGTCCTTTTGAGAAGCCATAATCTTAACAGAATATTGACTGGGAAGCACAGAGTTGAGGCAAGGGGTAGAGCTGAATGGTTTTAATGGACAGAGTCATGGAGCTCTCTTTAGGCAAATGCATTCACCCCCATCAGGACGATAGACCTGCCTTGTAGGTCAAATATCATGTCAGCTAGCCACTCTCTCTAGACGCACAGAAGACCTTCACAAACTCCTTCTCTTTGACCACCCTCTTTCTAGAGGCCTTGCTGACCACTCCCTCTTATGTATATCTTCCTTCAGCCAGGCTACAATACGATACAAATAGCCGGCAGTTCTACAACAAATATTTGACTTTAGAGAACACATCCTAGTTGTGATGACTGGAATTTGGCCATCACCCACTCATAACCAGATCTCAGGGATAATAATTCTTTTTTTTTTTTTTTTTTCGGCTGTGCCCCGTGGCATGTAGGATCTTAGTACCCCAACCAGGGATCGAACCCGTGCCCCCTGCAGTGGAAGTGAGGAGTCTTAACCACTGGACCGCCAGGGAAGTCCCTTAACGACACTTCTGCACATGGTTTAACCATGACCTGTGCTGGTTCATCCTCCTTCGGCTCTTAGGGAGTGCCTGCCTGCTCTCCTCATGGCCGTGTCCCCTCGACATTGCCCAGTACATACCGTCCACCCTTTCATTTAGGGAGACTGACTAGGACCAGGAGAAATTCAGACTGAAGGCAAAGCTATAACTGTTAAAAGTTTTCTGGCAAAGGATGAATTTCCTTCCGCTTTTTAATAAAGCTGAATATGCAACCACAGAAGGTAGGAACATTGCAGTGAGAAAGAAATAGGAAAGTGCCATAAATTAATATGTGGAAGAAGAAATCTACATTTTTTCGGGTTCTTCTAAGTGCGCTAGATGGATGGCATCCAGCACAGGTGGCAGTGGGTTGGGGACAGGCTGGGGAGCAGGAGGGCTTTCTGCACCCACCCAGCACGAAAAGCCCTAGCAGGCAGTAACAATTCAGGAAAAGCCCCAGAGGAGGGCAAGTTCCTCCTCAGCTGAGATGGGGCTCAGATGCCACCCATCCCACCGAGTGCTTCGTTCACTTTCCACAGCCCAGAGCAGAATTCAGTCCTCCACTGCTGAGAATTCATGAAACAGAAAAGTTATTCTATCCAAATTGCCAACAGACAGAGCTCATTTCAACCTCGCCTGCAACTGGGAAAACAAATTACGATAGAGAAAAGAAATGGATATTTGCAGTTTGCTTTGCTAGGCTGTTCCTAATGTGGTTCTGATCTGCCCTGAGACCGTCACACAGCCTTCCTTGTGGCACTGAACCGAGCTGGTAGATGGAGGAGGCATGGCTTGGGTAACATTTCACAGGTCCCTAGGCCACCCCGTTGCCCACTTGTCACCAGGGCCAGAAATAAACTGGTCGTAAGGGTATGCCTACCACCCGAATACTCCTGGAACAAATGCCCCCATCCATCCAACAAATGGAGCTGGGACTGACACTTCACTCATTCACCACCCATTTATTAGATGTCTATTAGGTGGACCAGGTGCCGGGAACACAGAGATGATTAAGATGTGGTTCCTGGGCTTCCCTGGTGGCGCAGTGGTTAAGAGTTCGCCTGCCAATGCAGGGGACATGGGTTTGAGCCCTGGTCCGGGAAGATTCCACATGTCGTAGAGCAATTAAGCCCATGTACCATAACTACTAAGCCTGTGCTTTAGAGCCCACGTGCCACAACTACTGAAGCCCACGCGCCTAGAGCAAGTGCTCCGCAACAAGAGAAGCCACTACAATGAGAAGCCCGCACACCGCAAGGAAAAGTAGCCCCCGCTCGCTGCAACCAGAGAAAGCCTGCGTGCAGCAACGAACACCTAATGCAGCCAACAATAAATAAATAAATTTATCTTAGAAAATTAAAAAAAATAAAGATGTGGTTCCTGCCCTCAAGGAGCTCGTATCTTATCAGGGGACAGACGGAACACATAATGACAAATCAGGGAGATATGGGCCCCTGGCACTGGAGCTGCAGTAAGGAGGAAGTATTCATTCTTTCTGGAGTGGCTGAGTTCTCACCAGGTATTTCACAGACTGCTTGACATAGGATGCAAACCCTCTCGGGGAAGAAGAGAGGACCTGGGAGGGAGGAGGATGTCAAATAATTGGCTTTCCCAAGTCTCCTACCTTCCATCTCCTTGTAAGGAATGGTTCTGAGAGTCATAAATGTCACAGATGTGACTAAGTCAGGAAGACTCTGGGGCTATCATCAAACAAAACAGAAGAGGGCATGTCTGTATTTGTTTCAGTACAAATTGTTAGCTGTAGTGCAATGTGGATGAGAAAAATTATATATTTTTCGTTTCTTGAACATCTAGGCCAATGCTTTGCAAACTGTAGTGTGTCAGAGTCACCAGAGGGCTTGTTAAAACAAACTGCTAGAATCCCACCCCCTGAATTTCTGACTCAATGCATCTGGGGTGGGGCCTGGAGAGAACCTGAACTTCTAACAAGTTCCCAAGGGCCAACCACTGACCTAGATAGCACCTGTCACATAGAAAGGGTTCAATAAGTGATAGTTATGAATAGTATTAGGCACTGTGCTTAGTGCTTTTCATAAACTAGCTAACCTAACCCTCATAATAGCACTATATTGCAGAAATTATTACTATATTATTCTGTTACACATGAGTAAATGGAGACTCAGAGGTCTCGATATTTTGCCTAGGGTCACAGAACTAATAAGTGGCAGGGATGAGATTTAAACCCCAGTATTTTTGAGTGGAGAACCCACGTTTTTCCTGTCTATTCTGCCTCTTAACTAGAGAAATTTTTTTTTTTTAATACAGAAACTAAAGAGATTAGACTATATATAAGTGAATTCTAGAGTCATAATGCCCTTATTCCATTTCAGATACGTCCCCAAATATATTATTAAAATTGTCCCTCAAGAGCCAGTGAAAAGACCATTTATTTCTTGAAAGTAGTTGTGAAAATATATGAGAGAGCGTGAGCTGGCAGTGCCCTGAGCCCAAGGAGCCTCATAAGCCAGTAGTTATCAATCCTTTTTTAAAAGTAATGGAGCACATTTTATTAAATAAAAGTATATTCAGAACCCCAATATATAAGCAGACAGGAACTTTCAGGATTGTGAAATAGATGTTGTGCTGGCAGAAATGACTAAACCTTGAGCACTATGGGCAGAAACTGAGATCTCTTCCCATAGAAGCATCAGATCTGATACCAACAAGAGAACCATCCGACCTGCTTTGGAGTGGGATGCAAAAGTCGATCTGTGAGTTTCTCAGAACAAGGAAGAAGACATAAGAAATCCCAGTGGGGCTTCCCTGGTGGCGCAGTGGTTGAGAGTCTGCCTGCCGATGCAGGGAACGCGGGTTCGTGCCCCGGTCCGGGAAGATCCCACATGTCGCGGAGCGGCTGGGCCTGTGAGCCATGGCCGCTGAGCCTGCGCGTCCGGAGCCTGTGCTCCGCAACGGGAGAGGCCACAACAGTGAAAGGCCCGCGTACGGCAAAAAAAAACCAAAAAAAAAACAAAAAAAACCAAAATCCCAGTGAACACCCAGGACACGTGCCCCCTTCTCCTAGGAAGGGCTTCACCAATACTCTAGGGAGGTGGGGTTGGTTGGTTAGATGGGGCTGTTGTTAGGCCTGTCTCATAGGAATGGTTTTAACACTAGCTAGATCTGTTTCAATATTTACGGTTGATAAACCATTTAGTGAACTCCTTAGCTCATTCCTTGTCAGCTAATTCTTTTGTGGTCTTTGTGAAGTTAAGATACCACATCAGATATGTCTAAAAAACAGTTCACCACCAAGCAAGCCCAACTGATAATTACCATTTCTAGTCTATGAGAAATTCTAGTAAGCAACCACTCCTAATAGGGGTGTATCTGCACATTATTTGCTTCTGCTTGGATGAGTGGCCCAATACTCACAGATGTGTTCACTACCCAGTCCTGGATGTGAAGACCCTCTGCACTTACAGGACTGATACAGAAGCCACCTCCAGATATTAACTTCATTATTTAGAGTTGAATCTCATCCACCACCACCTATTTCTATTTGAGCCATCAAGCTAATTGTTTCCCAATATCCATTCGCTCCATCTTCCATTTGGTAATAACGTGCAGTCAGGTGTGGCCATGTGGCTAATATCTTAGACAATGTGATACAAACTTTTGGATCACCTTTTGAAGGAAGCCGTTTGCCACCTGTTTTCATTCCCCTCTTCCTTTCCTGCTGCTTGGAAAGAAGTAGCAGCTAGAGCACCTGTCTTGAATCCAGATGTGGGAGCCATGTGCAGAGCCTGGCTGAAACAGACCACCAGCCTTGTGCTGCTCACCTCTGCACTCTTACGTGTGAGGGAAGGAAACTTCTATCTGATTTAAATCTCCATATCTTTGGTCCCTTTATTGTTACAACAGCTTAGGTTTTATCCTATATGTGGCTCTAAGATGAACACGAATCTTACACTCCTCCTAGTAAATAAGATGTGGCGCTCTACTCCCTTCCCCTTGAATGTAGGAAGATTTGTGACTGCTTTGGCCAAATTTCTGGGTCCAGGCCTTAAGAAACTGGCAGCTTCTTTCTATCTTTTGGAACACTCTTTTTGGGAACCCTGAACCATCATGTAGGAAGTCTGACTCCCTGAGACCACCATGCTGGAGGCCACATGCAGACACTGCAGTTGACAGTCCCAGGCTTCTGCACACCCCCTCTAAGGTCCCAGACATACGCCTGATACCATCTTGGACCCTTTAGACCAGCGCATTTGTTGGCTGAAGACCATGAATAACCTGATCAGCAGCACTCTGAGCAGAAGAAACCACCCAGGTTGTCACATGAGGAGGACAACACATGGAACTGCTATACTGATTTTGCGGCTGTGAAGACAGCCATTGGCGACATATTAAAAATGGAATTATTTACAATAGCCAAGATATGGAAGCAACCTAAGTGTCCATCAACAGATGAATGGGTATGGTGTGGTATATATATACTACCATGTATATATCCATACACACACACACACACACACACACAATGGAATGCTACTTAGCCATAAAAAAAGAAGGAAGTTTTGCCATTGCAATAACATGGGTGGACCTGGAGGGTATTATGCTTAGTGAAGTAAGATGTACAGAGAAAGGTAAATAATGTATGTTATCACTTATAAGTGGAATCTAAAAAAATAAAACAAACTAGTGAATATGACAAAATGGAGACAGACTCACAAATACAGAGAACAAATCAGTGGTTACCAGTGGGGAGAGGGAAGGGGGAGGGGACTATGAGGTACAAACTAATATGTATAAAATAAGTAAGCTACGAGGATATATTGTACAGCACAAGGAATATAGCCAAAATTTTATAATAACTATAATTGGAGTACAGCCTTTAAAATTTGTGAATCACTATGTTGTACAGCTGAAACATAATACTGTAAATCAACTCTACCTCAGTTTAAAAAAAAAAAAGAAAAAAATTAGCAGAGTGGAAAGATGGAAGCATCTAGTCTCTGATGACATCAATGAGCCCCTGTCCAACCACCTATCTCCAAACTTCTCATTTAGTGGGATACTAAAAGAAGATGTGGTACATATATACAATGGAATATTACTCTGCCATAAAAAGGAATGAAATTGGGTCATTTGTAGAGATATGGATGGACCTAGAGTCTGTCATACAGAGTGAAGTAAGCCAGAAAGAGAAAAACAATTATCGTATATTAACGCATATATGTGGAATCTAGAAAAATGGTACAGATGAACCTATGTGCAGCACAGGAATAGAGACAGAGACATAGAGAACGGACACGTGGACACAGGGTGGGAAGGGGATGGTGGGACGAATCGGGAGATTATTCTCGACATATATACACTACCGTGCATAAAATGGATAGGTAGCAGGATCATGTTATAAAGCACAGGAAGCTCAGCTCGGTGCTCTGTGACAACCTAGATGGGTGGGATTGGGGGATTGTGGTGGGAAGTAGGTCCACGAGGGAGGGGATATAGGTATAGATATAGCTGATTCACCTCATTGTACAGCAGAAACTAACAAAATATTGTAAAGCAATCATACTCCAATAAAAAAAAAACAACTCATCTCATTTAAGCCACTCTCAGTTAAGTTTTCTGTTACTTATGGCTGATTGCATTCTAACAAATACATCCCCCCACATTTACAGGGGCAAGAGGATTTGGCTGGGCTTGAAACTATACTCTGACTTCTTTACTAAATTTACCAGTTGGGAATGGTGCAAAGCTTCAACCACCATGACTGATTTATCCAGAGGTAGCCTTCTAAGGTTCTCCTGGAACTTAATGTACAGCCTCCAGGTATTCCAGCCTGGTGGCTGGCAGAGAAGATAGAATTCCACAGCACGCCATGCCACCTGCCTCCCCTTCCTCTCCCTTCCCCTCACCTGGGGCCAGAGAGTGAAGGAGAAGCTGGACTCTACCTCCATGACTCCTGGATGGAGAT
>NW_006787493.1:628810-652482 GCF_000442215.2 Lipotes vexillifer
TTTTTTTTTTTCTTTTAACATCTTTATTGGAGTATAATTGCTCTACAATGGTGTGTTAATTTCTGCTTTATAACAAAGTGAATCAGCCATACATCAGTATACATATATCCCCATATCTCCTCCCTCTTGCGTCTCCCTCCTACCCTCCCTATCCCACCCCCTCTAGGTGGTCACAAAGCACCGAGCTGATCTCCCTGTGCTATGCAGCTGCTTCCCACTAGCTAGCTATTTTACATTTGGTAGTGTATATATGTACATGCCACTCTCTCACTTCGTCCCAGCTTACCCTCCCCCCTCCCCATGTCCTCAAGTCCATTCTCTACGTCTGTGTCTTTATTGCTGTCCTGACCCTAGGTTCTTCAGAACCTTTTTGTTTTTTTTTTTTTTTAAGATTCCATATATATGTGTTAGCATACGGTATTTGTTTTTCTCTTTCTGACTTACTTCATTCTGTATGACAGACTCTAGGTCCATCCACCTCACTACGAATAACTCAGTTTCGTTTCCTTTTATGGCTGAGTAATACTCCATTGTATATATGTGCCACTTCTTTTTTATCCATTCATCTGTTGATGGACATTCAGGTTGCTTCCATGTCCTGGCTATTGTAAATAGAGCTGCAATGAACACTGTGGTACATGACTCTTTTTGAATTATGGTTTTCTCAGGGTATATGCCCAGGAGAGGGATTCCTGGGTCGTATGGTAGTTCTATTTTTAGTTTTTTAAGGAACCTCCATATTGTTCTCCATAGTGGTTGTATCAATTTACATTCCCACCAACAGTGCAAGAGGGTTCCCTCTACTCCACACCCTCTCCAGCATTTATTGTTAGTAGATTTTTTGATGATGGCCTTTCTGACCAGTGTGAGGTGATACCTCATTGTTTTGATTTGCATTTCTCTAATGATTAGTGATGTTTAGCATCCTTTCATGTGTTTGTTGGCAATCTGTATATCTTCTTTAGAGAAATGTCTATTTAGGTCTTCTGCCCATTTTTGGATTGGATTGTTTGTTTTTTTGATATTGAGCTGCTTGTAAATTTTGGAGATTAATCCTTTGTCCATTGTTTCGTTTGCAGATACTTTCTCCCATTCTGAGGGTTGTCTTTTCGTCTTGTTTATGGTTTCCTTTGCTGTGCAAAAGCTTTTAAGTTCCATTAGGTCTCATTTGTTTATTTTTGTTTTTATTTCCATTTCTCTAGGAGGCGGGTCAAAAAGGATCTTGCTGTGATTTATGTCAAAGAGTGTTCTGCCTATGTTTTCCTCTAAGAGTTTTATAGTGTCTGGCCTTACATTTAGGTCTTTAATCCATTTTGAGTTTATTTTTGTGTATGGTGTTAGGGAGTGTTCTAATTTCCCTCTTTTACATGTAGCTGTCCAGTTTTCCCAGCACCGACTGAAGAGGCTGTCTTTTCTCCATTGTATATTCTTGCCTCTCTTATCAAAAATAAGGTGATCATATGTGCGTGGGTTTATCTCTGGGCTTTCTATCCTGTTCCCTTGATCTATATTTCTGTTTTTGTGCCAGTAGCATACTGTCTTGATTACTGTAGCTTTGTAGTATAGTCTGAATCTGGGAGCCTGAATTCTCTGGCTCCGTTTTTCTTTCTCAAGATTGCTTTGGTTATTCGGGGTCTTTTGTGTTTCTATACAAATTGTGAAATTTTTGTTCTAGTTCTGTGAACTGGATGGATAATGAAGGGAGTTCTTCCAACACCTTCCTCAGTATAAGGTTGGTCTGGCTAGGGTTTGGGGCTCTATGGGCAGAGGACTGGAGCTGAGAGTTCCTCCCTCAAGGCAACATGGAGGAAAAGGCTAAAACTCAAGGAAGAGAGCAGAACCAAAATGTAGAAAAGATTAGTTCTAAGCCAACCTTTGGAATTCGTCAAATTGAGGGGGGCCAGAGGCCATCTGGGAGTGAGGACTTGGGGCTGGAAAAATGCAGTGAGGGATAGGCAAGCCAACGCATGTGAATTGGAAACATGTCTGTGTGCTTGTGTGCACACATGGGGCCAGTGGAATAGCTGAGGATAGCTGCTTGTGTTTGCTGATATCTGGACATAGTGCATGGGTACATTGGTGGGCTCACCTAAAAGTATCTGAAGGAACACATGCTCCTAGGTAGCCTATTTACACTCCAAGATGCAACCTAGATGCAACTTGATTGTAAGTCCTTGCAGATCCATCCAATGGATCTGTGCTCCTCCAGGGTGTGGCTTATGACCCGATGATAGCATTTATTTCAATTTCCATTGCATTACAGCCAGTCAATTATTTGGCCATTTCCTCAACTGGATGGAAGGACTTTTGAGGGTAGGGATTATTCCTTAATTCTTCCCTCATAGCATATGTCACAGTGCTTTGTACATAGGAAGTGCTCAATAAATTTCTTTTGATTAATTACTACTGTCAACCTTTCAGCTTATTTTTCTGTTGACATATATAAACAGATTAGAAATGTTTTTTATAGTACATTTTTTCTAAATGACAGAATAAACACAGAAATCCATCACCAAGGGGCCAAAATAAATCTTAAGCAGAAGAGCTAAACATATTTAAGAAAAAAAGAAGAAAACAAGAGAAGGATTTGGAGACTGAAAACTTCTCTGTCTTAGAACAGTTCCAGGCAAATGAATGCCCTCTGAAAACTTTATCGGCCTTTTCTACACAAAGTGGTTTCTGACCATTTCTCTACAGTGTCTCTCTTATTTGGACACAGAGTTTCATTTATTAATCAGACATAATTGGGCCCCATTTCAGAAGGATGAACAAAGCCTGTTTTGTGGTCCCATTCAAAAGCTGGGTTTAGTCTGGGTCGCAGTGTTTGTCAGCGTCTGTTTCCAGGCCCTGGAGGGTTGGATGCTGCAGCAGGACAATTGGGGGTCCGTTGGTCAATTTCCCACTCCCAGGAGCCCTTGAAAGGGCCTCTCCCCAGCTCTGGAGCCTATGCTCACTGACTAAGAATATAAGGCCTGCACCTCCACACCCACTCAGCACGAAGGGTCTAGCTGGCCCTTTATCAACTATGTCATTTCTCACAGCTTGGCCCTTCTTCTGATGATCTGGCCTCAAACCCAGCTGAGACACTCGATTACCAGAACTGGTGTTCTTCCTTCAAAAACCTTCAGTGGCTCCTCACTGCTTATATGTTGTTTCTGAAAACACTAAAGAGACTATGAAAAATAGCCCATGCGTATATAGTTAAGAACAAGAGAGAAAGGAGACCAATAAACAATATTAGAAAAAAGAACACTGTAATATCTTCCATTTATTGAGGACAGGCACTGTGCTGAGAACTTTACATACATTATCTGTAACCCTCAGAGCAACTCTGGGATGTGAGTAACTTGACACATACTTACAGGGAAAATGATGCCAGAAGTCAAGTCACTGGGTCAGTCACAGAGCTAAATTAATGGTGGAAGCTGATGAGAGTTCAGGTCTGATTTCATATATGAAATACCAAAAGAGATCAAACTACTTACATGGGAATACTATATCTAATTACGTGCTAATTGACTAAAAGCCTCAATAAATAGGTGATGTTTTGTAATACAAGTATAAAATACCCCAAGTGAAACAATGAGGTAGGAAACCCTATTAAACCAGTAACAGAGAAGGAAATTTCAAAAAAATTTCACAATACCCCCCAAAAAGCAAGGCACACAAGACTTAACGAATCAAGGATGACGCTACCAGGATTTCCCTGGTGGTCCGGTGGGTAAGACTCCACGCTCCCAAGGCAGGGGGCCCGGGTTGGTCCCTGGTCGGGGAACTAGATCCCGCATGCACGCCGCAACTGAGTCTGCATGCCACAGCTAAGAAGTCCACATGCTGCGACGAAGATCCTGAGTGCCGAAACTAAGACCCGGTGCAGCCAAAATAAACACATACATACATACATAAATATTTTTAAAAGTACCACCACCATCATAACTAATATTGCTTTAGACAAATTGCAAAATATATAAAGAACAATAACTGTTGGAAAAGAGAAAAATGTTTATAAAAACTTTGCTATAGACTTGGAACTAAATCAACAAATGTAGAAAGAGGGCAGATTTGGTATTCAAATAAAAAAATCAGTAGCATTACTATATGCAATATATTACTGTACACTGTGCACACGTATTATTATACACAAGCAGTAGACAGCTAGAAATCATATATATATAATAATACAGAATATAAGATGCTTAGAATGTACGCAATGACTTAAGGAGTTAAGTATAAAGGCGATGCATTTTAAATCTAAATCACCACTTTTCTTAGAATTTGGCAAAATGATTCTAACATTTATTAGGCAAACAAAATGTCAAGAACATGAGAGGATATTTTGAAAAAGAAGACCTCTGATTGCGGAAGACTACAAATTCTACAGACCGCACAAAACAAGAATAATTCAAACAGTACATAGTCCTGTGCAAAACCAGACATACATAACAGCAGAGGAGAATTAGGAGCTCTGGAAAAAAAAAATTATGTCTCTATGACGATTTGACATATGATGAAGCAAAGTAGAAGTTATTTAATAAGTGATATCAGGGGCTTCCCTGGTGGCGCAGTGGTTGAGAGTCCGCCTGCCGATGCAGGGGACACGGGGTCGTGCCCCGGTCCGGGAAGATCCCCCATGCCGCGGAGCGGCTGGGCCTGTGAGCCATGGCCTCTGAGCCTGCGCAATCCAGAGCCTGTGCTCCGCAACGGGAGAGGCCACAACAGTGAGAGGCCCGCATACCGCAAAAAAAAAAAAAAAAAAAAAAGGAAAAAAGTAAGTGATATCAATTTAAATATCATTTATATCTAAACATGTATCAAATATACTCAAATGAATTAAAGAGTCAAATATACATTTTTAAATCCATAGCACAACCAAAGGAAAGATGACCCAAGGTTGCATCAGTTCTTGGGAACTATGAAAAATGAACTACGAAGACCTTTCAAAGGCTTGAAGCAAAAATAGGAGAAATAACAGTGGAAGAGACCAAAAGATTCAACTGGATAATGCTTAACATATTTTAATCATAAAAATATAAGAAATAAAAGAAAAAGAACACAGTGAGAAAGTATCTGTATCAAAATAGTATAATCAAAAACATATAAGGAACTTGTTAAAATCAATAAGAGCATGTTTATTTCTAGAAAAAAGGTCATCGGTAGGAGGATATTCAATGAGGCATTATTTCTAAGAGTATAAAATAAAAAGTTGTTTTAACAGTATTGGAAGTAAATTATTAAAAGTTTTTCATTTAAAAAGGTAACCATGAAAGATGTGTCTCGCATGATGGAAAAATATTCATGATCTGGTGTTAAGTGAAGAAAGGAGATATAAAATGGCGTGTGCAGCATGACTACGACTGCATAAAATCAAGGATGCGTGTGCTCCAGACCTGGAAAGGAGTTCATAAAAATGAAAACAGCTGTTAGAGGGCTGGGTTGGGGGGTGAGTTTTGAGTTGCAAACTCAAATGACAAAAGGGATGAAGCAGGTGAGGATGAACAGAAGAAATACCAAGTTGGGGGGACTATGGTGAACTGAACAGAGGCTCAGTCAAAGGCACTGAGATACGAAACACTGAAACGAAAACCACTTAAACACTGAGATTTTATGGAACCTCTTTGATTGCAGCAAAGGGTGTGGGGCCCAGGGCCGCATCCCTCCCAGCCGGACTCCTTGGAGACTTTTCCTCTAGGGGTGCCCTAGGAACCCCCAAAGCTCCATGGAGGAGTTTGAAAGCCCTGGGCAACAGGGAGCTGCACAAGGATATTAAGTAGGGAAGTGGCTCAATCAGATTAGCAGGGTCAAACCATGCATATTTAAGAGACTACTATTATCCATGGGCTTTCAGCATGGGACCTCTGTACAACATTTCCGTTAATGTTGTTGTAATGATTAGCTTTAGAAAAATGAAATTCAGATCCAAACAGAAGTATTGATATTTAAGGAAGTTGTAATCTTTGTTAACATAGAGGTCCTTGAGTTGGTTATAGATTATGGCTCTGTGTCTTTGAGTTCCTTCTGAATAAAGCTGTTTGGGAGAATGCCAAGGTGCTATCTAGTGGTGAGTTACATAGCTACGCCTCCATCCATCAAATATTTATTGAGTGCCCACTGCATGCCAGGCCCCAGAGGAAGACGGAGGAAGAAAGAAATCAGACCTGGACTCTATCTTCCATGAGCGTGCAGACCGGTTCAGGATTCAGACACACATCATAATTCCATGTGCATCAACACATAGGCAAATGGCTGCGGGAATAGGGCTGATTGCCGCGAACACAGGAAAAGCAACACTCAAAAGGCAAAATTTGAATCGAATCTTAAAACAAGAGTCCAGATCTACCAGGCAGAGAAGAGGGAAGAGAGAACATTCCAGGCAGAGGGAACAGAAGGGAGTCTTGACAAAGGAAGAGAAAGGGAAGTCGTCAGGCGTGACTGGACTATAGGGGTGTCCTGGGAGATGTCCAAGAGGTAGACAGGATAAAGAACATGGAGGATTTGTCCAGATTTTATCCTCTAGGCCTTAGAAACTTTGTTTCTAGGTCACAAGACTCTTTGTTGAAAGTCCTACCTGGAAGCCTAACTTGCAGAACAGATGAGAGTAGAACTCTGACAGAGCAGAGGAGAACCACACCTCTGCCCCTCAGACCCCCAAGCCTTAGCGTGATGCCCCACAGACCAGTTTGAAAACCACAGCTGTAGACAGTAGGAGCCACACAAGAATTTTAGACAGGGAATGACTCAACCAGATTTGCTGGGGTCGAGCTGTGAGAAATTTAAAAGACGGCTATTATACTGAAGGTATAAGCCTTTGGCGAGGAGCAGCAAAACACCCTGGATTTCTGATTTCACTTCCTTTTTACCTGAGCTGCTAAGTATTATGGATTTTGGCCTTCCCTGCTCCCACTGCTGGAATGACTGTTCTAATTTCTGAAAAGTAGAGAGGAAAAGTCCCCTATGTTAATGTCTCCTTAATGCCAGGGAATCAACAGTAATGTGTTGACGGACCAATGCTCTGCTCAATCTTTTCTTTTAATTCAGTTCATAAAAATCTCCGGGCTGAGGTAGGATATTCCATATCCATTCACAGAATCTGGGCAACAAGGGACCTGAACGTCACCTTCTTCCCCAGCCTTCTCTGAGGTGTGACTCTCTTCTTGGAGCCAGTGGGCACCACTCAAATTACCTGAGTTTATGTTGGCCGGGAGCAGGCTTAGGAGTTTACAAATCTGCTTTCTTGAAAAGCTCAAATTCACCATCTGCCACCTGCATTCTGGGTGACTGCGTGTGATTGGGTGTCTGGTGTGATATTTTTTTGGAATGGACATCTTGATGTATGAGAATCATCTCTTAAGGACACTTACATTGCACACTTCTCTTTCAGAGGATAAAATATGACGATGTCTTTCAATAAAGCAGCTGCTGCTGCTTCTTGCCAAATCCTGCCTTGGGTATTAAAAGCAGCCCACCTAACGACAAGACCCAGTAAGTAAGTGCCAGCAGCTATGTCTGTGTGTGGGGCTGACAGAGCCAAAGCAAATATCTTGCTAGAGAGGTGATTAGGTGATATTAAATGTCAAACTCTCAATGAATTACTCTCAGAGGTCTCATAAAAGAGAAACATGGTCTTGTTTCTACTGCCGCTGTGTCAAACAAAAACTTTTCTTTGTCTGCTTCTTTGCAGAGAAATATAACCACTGGCTTTTAATTTTGGAATACATTCTAAGGAGCAATCAGAGGAGAACTCAACCTCCTAATCAGGAGTTCTTGGGCCCTGGCAGAGTGGATGAGGAGAATTTCTGGGTCTTGGGGGCTGCCTTTAGTTTGTTTCCTGTAGCCTGGCATTTATCTTTTTTGGCACGGTGAAGGGTAGATCGAGGCTGATTAGAGACAGACACTATTAGCACAAACACAGCAGAGAGTTAATAGCACCACAGCGTGCAGATGAATCGGTAGAGAGCAGTGCCCACACCTCTGCTTGACTCTGCCCGGTGTAATCAGTGATACATCGGAGCCCACGGTGAGATGGCCTTGAAACTTGCATTAAAGAAAAGATTACCCTCTGAGAGTTGAATGAGTCAAATAATCGATGATATTAGCCACCTGCAGAAATCGTGGTGCCAGACGATGTTTCCCTAAGGGTAAAATAAAGCAGGAGGAACAGGATCCGGCATGATTGAAAGTGAAAGAAGCTGAAGACTAATCAGTGAGTTTGGCTCAAAAGAAGAATAGATAAAAAAAAAAAAAAAAAAAAAAAAAAAAAAAAAAATAAAAGAATAGATTAGTCGAGGGCCGTGGGGGAAGTTGCGGGGTGGGGGCAGCTGAGCTGACTTGGCAAACAGAGTCCCAGAGACAGACCCCGGTGGAGTGTGACCCAGTCTGGGCAACCAAGCACCTAGACTCTGGGAGCGTGAGAATCCTCACCATTAGAGGATGTCGTCCCCCTCCCTTCCCCACCCTCCTTCCTTATTTCCATTCAACACATATTCACTGAGCACCGCCCTGGCCCACACACCGTCCTAGTCATGGGATGGGTGAAAAAAAAAAAAAAAAAAAAAAAAAAAAAAAAGAATAGATTAGTCGAGGGCCGTGGGGGAAGTTGCGGGGTGGGGGCAGCTGAATAAACTTGGCAAACAGAGTCCCAGAGACAGACCCCGGTGGAGTGTGACCCAGTCTGGGCAACCAAGCACCTAGACTCTGGGAGCGTGAGAATCCTCACCATTAGAGGATGTCGTCCCCCTCCCTTCCCCACCCTCCTTCCTTATTTCCATTCAACACATATTCACTGAGCACCGCCCTGGCCCACACACCGTCCTAGTCATGGGATGGGTGCAATGAGCAGGACAGAAAGGTCCTTGTGCTCATGGAAGCCGCACGACACTAAAAAAATAAACCAAGGTGCAAGGTAATTTCAGAGAGTAATACGTACTAAGAAGAAAATCTAGAGGATGACTGGGGAAAGAGAGAGAGGGATTTTTTGCAGAAAGAACACGAAGCAAATAGCTTTCCAAGTCTGGAAAGGTGAAGAGCTTTCCTGGTCTGGATGACGGAGGCTTGGAGAGCTCCTCCCTTTGCTGGGATCCAGGCTGATGACAGAGGCTGCTGTGCAGGTCCCTCAGACCCTGAGAAAAAGATGCTCTGGAGAGCAGATGGGAGTGCTTGGCTCACTAGCTGGAGAATTCCCTCACCGTGAATGGAAAATCAGCGTCTGGTGCAGGCATGAGGCTTGGGGGAGGCTGGGCTGCCTGACACAGCAGGCATTCTGTTAAAGTCATTTACGATCATTCTTGTTGTATGATGCTCTGAGAGCCCTCTGACACACCACTGGGTGTCTTTTCATCGACTGACATTTGTAAAGGGATGATATCTTTGACTCATGCTTGATTCTTGCACTGTTCAATTAGAGCTCTCAATTTAGGGTTATTCCATTTTAGAATCTAATCTTCCTAGAAAATCATATTAAAGGGAAATTTATTCCATTTAAACTAAGATATCTTTTCAAACAAGTCAATCCGATGAAGAATTTACCCTTTTTGTAGGTGAAGGAATAATGTTGTAGCTTACTGATAAGAAAATGAGCTAAACATGTTAGAAAAAATGGTTTCTCTATTATCTCATTATCTCTCTAAGTTCTCAGTGAATTTTTTGGTCTCTTCTTTATTAGAAACCACTATTTGATAGTCATCTACTGATGAAGTCATAAATTAAGATTGGGTATATTAGATTTTGTCCTTATAATAATAATCATTTCTTGAATACTTATGTGTATTTACTCAACTGTACGTATTTCTTCATTTAAATTTCAAACTAATGGTATGGAATTGGTAGTTTTATTATCTCCATTTTATCGATGAGGAAATTGAGGCTCAGAGAAGGTAGGTAACTTGTCAAAGCCACACAGATAATAAGTGGCCAAGAGAGATTCAAGCACAGATCTGTTTCATTTCAGAGCCCACACTCTCAGCCAACCATCCTGCAGAGGACTCTCTTTTAGAATCTGGGAGCACTCCAGGCTCCCATGAATCCTTTATATAACTTTAAGACAAATCACCAAAAGTGAGAACAAAAAAATCAGCCAGAAGATCTTTTACAGAAAGACTTCAAATGCATGAAGTCAACAATAAAACCTCACAGAAGTTATTAAACGGATGCTAAAAATGTTTTCTTTTCTATGGTTTTGATGGAAAGGAAATGATTATAGCTCCAGTTTTCCACCTTTTCTTTCTTCTTCCCTTCTTTCCACAAACATCAAATATTGGCAAATTCCCAAGATGCAAAACACTACGCAAGGCCCTGACGTCTTAAAAATTAATAATTCAAAGTCCCAGGTCTCAAAGAGCTAATACTTTAGTGCACAAGACAAGTTATACACTTGAGTCCTCTATTAAATGGAGATAAACACGGAGCCATAAGTGAACTTAGGGGAGGAACATATAAGATAGAGACTAGGGATGTGGATGGAGCACGGAAGACGTCCTGGAAGTGATGGTTCTTGAGCTGTGTCTTGAAGTTGCTAACTGCGTAATGAGAGGTGGGGGAAAGCATTCAAGGAAAAGAGAGCAGCATATGCAAAGGCATGGGGCCGCGATCTCTTTAGGAAGGCTATAAGCAGCTTGGAGGCTGGTGCACAGGGCACATGTTGATGACTGAGAGGGAATGAGGCTGGAGATGTGGATAGGACAGGCCAGGGAGGGCCATGTAGGCAGGGTCAGGGAGCTTAGGTTTTATGCTCTAAGTCAGAGATTCTCCACTGACAGCTCGCACACGCCAGAGTGGTGAGGTTGGCAGCACCGAAGGTGTGGGAGCGAGCTTACCGCGGACATGAAGGGAATCATGCAGAACCCAGCTGAGTAAATGAACCTCAAAATCCCGCAGGCATGTGAGCAAGCACACTAGCAGGAGGAAAAGGTGAACAGTCACTGCTGAGAATAATGGGGAAGCAGCGATGAATTTAAGCAGGAGACTGACACAATCAGACTTGTGTTTAGAAAGCCCTTTCTAGCAGAAGTATGGCACGTGAATTATGAGGGGAGCAGAGCAGGGCAAGGGAGGCAAGAAGTGAGGATGGAGGAAGGGGAGAAACTAGCAGGTTGTTGAAATAGTCCAGGCAGGAGGTGATGAGGTCCCAACCAGGGCAGAGGCAGAGGAGGAAGAGGAAGAGATGGATTCGAGAAACAGTTTAGGTGGGACTTCCCTGGTGGCGCAGTGGTTGAGAACCCGCCTGCCAATGCAGGGGACACGGGTTCGAACTCTGGTCCGGGAAGATCCCACATGCCGCAGAGCAACTAAGCCCGTGCGCCACGACTACTGAGCCCGTGTGCCACAATTACTGAAGCCTGTGCACCTAGAGCCTGTGCCCCACAACAAGAGAAGCCACTGCAATGAGAAGCCCGCATAACGCAACGAAGAGTAGCCCCCGCTCGCTGCAACTAGAGAAAGCTCACGCACAGCAACGAAGACCCAATGCAGCCAAAGATAAATAAATGAATTAAAAAAAGAGAAGGGGGACATAAATTATAAAAAAAAAAAAAAAAGAAGAAGAAATGGTTTAGGATTTAGAGCTACCATCCCAAGGTGGTCAACTGTTGCAGCCGTGAAGGAGAGAATTGGTTTGGAGTGCCAAGCTGGTGTCTGGATTGAGCACCTGGGTGGGGGCAGTGCTATTATGAAGGGAATTTTTGTACAGAGCAGAGTTAACTGTACAAAGTTACCCTACCCGCCCCAACAGGTATGCTGAAAGCTAGCACCTGTATATCTTCTTAAAATGTCTAAGGGAACCGAATATTTTCCGACAACTGTGACCTTTAGGTCAAGGCTGTGCACTGTTTATTTCTGTATCTCACATGCCCAGCCCTGGGCTGACACTTAGGTTTGCAGTAAATCCATATGAAAGGGACTCTTTTTTTCCCCTCAAGAAAGTAGTAGATCATGCTATGAGTTTTTATGTTGGAACAGTTATTACTGATATCGGTGAGATATTTGATTAAGTGTGAAAGCAGGAACAAAATTCACTGAAGTCTTGAGACCAGTTTTCGCCTAGATTCCTGGTTGCCTTTTGGAAATGACCTTATTGCCTTGCTTGTGACAGTTTTAAAAATACAAACAAAACAGAGCCTCTTTTCTCCTCTAAGTTTCAGCTTTCAAAAGAAGTGAAAAAAAGCAAATGTAGCAAACAAATTACCAAATAAACAATTTCATTTCGAAACAGGCTTCGTGTACACAAAGTTACATAAAGTACCTTTAGAGAACAAATGTCTTTAAATGGAGACTTGAGGTTACTCCATCGGTACCAAGAATCCTAGAGCTGCAGCATGCTCACCCTGTGATGCTGTGCCTAGGGCCCACCGGCCTGAGAGTGATGGGCATGTGGTGGAGTCCATTCCAGGAATGCTAGCATAGAAGACACCATCTTTACACAGAGCCATGTGTATGGGGACCTGCTCAGACAAGACTAGATTTCAATCCAGCAGACATCCACAAAGCACCTATCATGCCAGGTCCTGGTTTGTTAGCTTTCATATGTATCATCTTTTAAACAAATCTGTTAACATTTATCAAACTTATAAAGACTCAGTATTAAAATAGGATGGAGTACAATGGAATATTATACAATGGAATATTACTCAGCCATATAAAAGAATGAAATAACGCAATTTGCAGCAACATGGATGGACCCAGAGATTATCATACCGTTAGGGAACTGCTGACCGAAACCACCTGCCCTGGCCAGGTCCCCTTGCCTGAGTTGTCTCACAACAGGAGGTCCCAATAAGGAACATGGTGCTGCCACCAAAAACTAACCAGGAGAATTCAGGAGGGGTCCAAAGAAGGAGGAGACGACCAGCCTCCCAGAGTCCTTCTTGCTAGAATCCACCTTGGCTGAGAAATGCATGCGCCACCAGGATGGACCGTGAGGCAGATTATGGGCAAAGCAAGAGGACTGGCCAGAGACAGCCCAGAAACTAACCCCATCACCATAAAACCTGAGACTGCGAGCCACGTGGCAGAGCAGTTCTCCTGGTTCCCTCACCCTGCTGCTCTCCACTCGGGCTCTCCTTCCCGATAAAGTCTCTTGCTTTGGCAGCACGTATGTCTCCTCAGACAATTCATTTCTGAGTGTTAGACAAGAGCCCACTCTGGGGCCCTGGAAGGGGTCCCCCCTTCCTGCAATGATATTAAGTGACGTTCCAGACAGAGCAAAACAAATATCATATGATATCACTTATATGTGGAATCTAAAAAAATGATAGAAATGAACTTATTTACAAGACAGAAATAGACTCACAGACATAGAAAACAAACTTATGGTTACCAAAGAGGAAAGGGGGGTGGGAGGGATAAATTAGGGGTTTGGGATTAACAGATACACACTACTATATATAAAATAGCTAAACAAAAAGGACCTTCTATATAGCACAGAGAACTATATCTTGTAGTAACCTATAATGAAAAAGAATCTGAAAAAGAATATATATATATATAACTGAATAAATTTGCTGTATACCTGAAACGTAAATCAACTATACCTCAATAAAATAAAATAAAATAGGATGGCATAAACACCCTAGTTGAGCACCCACCTTTGGTTGCAGCTAGACATTGAGAGTTGTTGTAAAGCCAAGAGGTTTTTTTGTTTTTTTTTTTAAAGTTATCAGAACAGGAAGTAAAATTTCTGCTCTTGCTTTATTAGCTATATTACCAAAAGGAATCACTCCTACTTGCAACCCTCATTCACAGACCCATATTGAAATGATTTTACTGCTCTTTCAAACACAACCAGTAAATTCTAGGTATCATGTTGATTTGAAGCTAGCAATTATTCAAGTAAGTCAGACACAGAAAGACAAATATCACAGGATATCAGTTATATGTGGAATCTAAAAATAGATGATACAAATGAACTTATTTACAAAACAGAAAGACTTTCAGACATAGAAAACAAACTTATGGTTACCAAAGGGGATGGAAGGGAGAGATAAATTAGGAATTTGGGATTAATATATACATACTATTATGTATAAAATAAACAACAAGGACCTACTGTATAGCACGGGAAACTATATTCAATATCTTGTAATAACCTATAATGGGAAAGACTCTAAAAAAGAATATATATATATATATATAGAATATATAATATTCTTAAGAATATTAAAGAGACTCCCCTGGTGGTCCAGTAGGTAAGACTCCATGCTCCCAATGCAGGGGGCCCGAGTTCAATCCCGGGTCAGGAAACTAGATCCGCATTAATGCCGCAACTAAGTAGTCTGCATGCTGCAACTAAGAGTCCACATGCTGCAACCAAGAAGTCCACATGCCGAAACGAAGATCCCACGTGTGGCGACAAAGACCCTTGTGATCGCGTGGCTGGCTGGGAACTGCGGTGGCTGCTGCTGTCCAGCATCATGAGAGTATTGCACCACACAGTGCTAGCTTGTGGGGTGGCCCCAGATACTCCAGCTTGTCCTTCTGCCAGTGTTCACTGGAGCCACCAGATCTCTCCACCACCAGTGCTGATCACGAGCTTCATGCCGGAGGTCATCCCTGAAGATCTGCTGGTTTGCGAGGGTCTCCTGGAGAGGCAGGGGGTAGCTGAGGCTCACACTGGGGGGCACTGGTGGCAGCCATATTTGGGAGCTTCCTATGCTGGTCTGGGGTGGGCCCCATCGTGGGACCCTCCCTCTAGCTCATTCAAGCCAAGAGGTTTTTGAATCCAGTCATCTGCATTTGTACTTTCCTTCCTTCCACCCAGCTTAATGATTTTCAAACTTGAGTGTACATAAGAACTCAAGGTCATACACATAAAACCACATATTCTGTACTTAATAGGCGATTTCAGGGACTTTAAGGACAATTATGACTGTGTGTGATTTTTTTACATTATGCACTGATTTTAGAGCCTGACCTTCACCCACGATGGGATGCTCCCACGTGGGATGCTCCTGTCATCATTATAATTATCTTCGGGGTGGCATGGGAAGTTAATTAAACAATTGCTTAAACTGTATTTTTAAACAGAATTGGAAGGCTAGGAGGCTTGTGATGCTAAACTGCTCTAACAATGGACATTTAACACAAAAGCAAAATAAAATGCAATGGAAAGGACCTGAGAAATTAATCTGGCCAGAGGCAGACTTACCAGGAGGCTAAGGAAGATTTACTTTCAGAGCCTTCCTTACACAAGCTTCCAAGGACCTATATTTATTCATGATTTTGTATTCTTGTTTCTTAAAAAGGACCCCCTGCCAAACAGAGTAAGCTTTAAGCCCCATGGATCCTGGATTCACTCCTGCATGTAGCAGTCACTACTCTTTTTTTTTTTACATCTTTATTGGAGTATAATTGCTTTACAATGGTGTGTTAGTTTCTGCTTTATAACAAAGTTAATCAGTTACACATATACATATGTTCCCATATCTCTTCCCTCTTGCGCCTCTCTCCCTCCCACCCTCCCTATCCCACCCCTCTAGGTGGTCACAGAGCACCGAGCTGATCTCCCTGTGCTATGCGGCTGCTTCCCACTAGCTATCTATTTTACGTTTGGTAGTGTATATATGTCCATGCCACTCTCTCGCTTTGTCACAGCTTACCCTTCCCCCTCCCCATGTCCTCAAGTCCATTCTCTCGTAGGTCTGTGTCTTTATTCCTGTCTTACCCCTAGGCTCTTCATGACATTTTTTTTTCTCTTAGATTCCATATATATGTTAGATACGATATTTGTCTTTCTCTTTCTGACTTACTTCACTCTGTATGACAGACTCTAGGTCCATCCACCTCACTACAAATAACTCAATTTCGTTTCTTTTTATGGCTGAGTAATATTCCATTGTATATATGTGCCACATCTTCTTTATCCATTCATCCGATGATGGACACTTAGGTTGTTTCCTGGCTGTTGTAAATAGAGCTGCAATGAACATTTTGGTACATGACTCTTTATGAATTATGGCTTTCTCAGGGTATATGCCCAGTGGTGGGATTGCTAGGTCATGTGGTAGTTCTATTTGTAGTTTTTTAAGGAACCTCCATACTGTTCTCCATAGTGGCTGTACCAACTCACATTCCCACCAGCAGTGCAAGAGTGTTCCCTTTTCTCCACACCCTCTCCAGCACTTATTGTTTCTAGATTTTTTGATGATGGCCATTCTGACCGGTGTGAGATGATATCTCATTGTAGTTTTGATTTGCATTTCTCTAATGATTAATGATGTTGAGCATCCTTTCATGTGTTTGTTGGCAATTTGTATATCTTCTTTGGAGAAATGTCTATTTAGGTCTTCTGCCCTCAGTCACTACGCTTGAGCCCTTAATTTAGGCTGTGCTTTCAGGTATCGAGGCAAAATGGGACCAGGACTACCATGTGCAGAGAAATGTCAGGAGGGAAATCAGAATGTCTGAAATGCCAAACTGTGTCACTGCCAACCTAATTTACAGAGCCTGAGCTGACGGCTGCAGAAAATTTGGCATCAATGTTAGGAAATAATACGATGTCTTTGCCTTTTGAATACTCAATTTACTTACAGTTCACCAGCAATTCAGTAAACAGACATTTATCAAGTTCCTAATTTGCAACCATCCTGAGTGAGATTAGGATGAAGCTCAGATCCCCTTTAGTTTTTTCACTCATAAGTTCCGAGAAGAGGCAGATCAGTGTATACTGAGAACAGGGAAATACCTAATAGAGAAAACTCAAAACGGATGCTGGGATCAACTACAGACAAGCTCTACTTTCATCAAATGAAGAAAGTGGAATGACCATTGGTTAGAAATCAGGGAACGGGGATGTTTGAGCTCCTTTCCTCCCTCTTTTCCTTCCTACCACAAAGGTTTACTGAGCGCCTCCTCTTTTTTAAAAAAAATACTAGCTCTATTGAGATATATTTTACATACTATACAATTTACCTATCTAAAGTGTGCAATTCAATGGTCCTTAGTATATTCACGGTGTTGTGCAGCCATCACCACATCAACTGAGAACATTTCCATCGCTCCCCTCCCCCAAACCCCCATACAGGCATTAGCAGTCACTCCCCATCTCCCTTCCCCTCCCCAGCCCTAAGCAACTGCGAATCTACTTTCATTTTCTACAGATTTGTCTGTGTGGACATTTCCAAGGACCTGTTCCTATCAGGCCCAAGGCCAAGAAGGGGGCAGGGGGGCTACAGACACCAGTATCTCCCCCCAACCCATGAAGCTCTGCAATTACCTTGGAGAAAACATCACCTATCCCCACAATGGGCTTCCATTTTTAAATTTTTTTCTCCTAAAACTGAAGGGGATGAAATTCAGGTTCCCTTCTATTGTAAATACTCTAAAATTCAGTCCCAGAGAAAAGCAGGAGGCAAATGTGACTAGGTGGGGAAATGAAACTTTCAAATGCTCTTCTTAAGAACAGAGATTGTACAATCTTCCTAGATGTCCACTTGCTAATAATGTATTCAAAGCACTAAAAATGTATATACCCTTAGACTCAGAAATTCCACGTAGGAATTCATCAAGGATGATTGCAGAGACGCATGGAGAATGATGATCACGACAACGTTGCAGTACTACTGAAAATTGTGAAATAAGTGCCTGACAGTAGAGGGTGTGACCTCTAAATCCCGCACACGGAGCCCCAGTTAAGAACCCTTATTCTGGGTACCATTTTCCAATGCTGTCCACACTCACCCTGGCCTTTCTTCAGCCTCTGCCTGCCATTGACTCTGACTGACTTCACAGCCCACTAAAACCTGCAAGTTATTTTTATGCCCAATACTGTTCTCTGATCTTGTAATTGTGCTCTCGTTTTCGGGCCCAGGTGTGAGGTTTTCCCCTCAACCATAAGGCATTATAATCACGAGAACTGACTTGACCTGCATTATAAAGAAATCCATGGCATCAGCGTGTTTGATTGTGGGCTTTTGTTGTATTATCCTTAATGATTCCAGCTTTTGTCCTTTGACTCCAGGCTTTTTCCACTCATTTTTGTCTTCACTGTTAATAGCCCACACTCTTTTAACTCATACATAACTTTTATCGCAGGGTATCTTCAGACCTATTCGTGATCAAATAGAAATGACTTCATTAAGGGCTCTGCAAAACCGATTGATCAGAAACAGCCATTTTTTGAACTTTGTACGTCATCTATTAGAAGTGTAATTTAGCACTTGAATATAAATTTTTATATGTTTGTAATTTTAAAGAGGGCAGAGTACATACTTTAGAAGAAGGCAGTATTTCTAGCTACTTAGTGGAGGCATGTGGTAAAGCAGCTAAGTCAAATGATAACATGTACAGCAAGCATCCTAAATTTCCACCCCTCTTGTTCACCACTGAAGACATTGCAATATCTCAGGGACCTCGGCTGACAAGGGCCATCATGTAAGCATTTCACGTAGACTGCCCCCTCTAGTGTTTTCAAGGATTCAAACATGCTTTCCCCTCTTTTGTCATTCATTAAAGGTAGAATAAATATTTATTTTAGGAGTATCTTTAAACGTAGGATTTCCCTCTAAAATAATACATACACTAATAAAAGAAAGAAAATAGTTCTCAATCTGGAATTATCATTCGAACCAATGTTTCATCCTAAATAATTTCTAGAAGAATGCCTTTACTTTCAGTTTATTAACAACTAATTTACTTGGGAGCTAATTTAATTACTTTGTAATCAGTTTACCAGAGGAGGAAAGAAGACAAAATAAATATCTTTGCGATTGGTGCTTTGTAATGAACTAGGTGGGTGAGTAAACACACACATTTATTGTGCTGGCCAAGGCAGCCCCTATTTTTATGGAATAGGCCTGGATTCTCTTTCTTTCCCACTGCTTTTTAGCAGTCTTCCACTTGAAAGTTGGCTGTGGGTTTTTCCCCTTCGAAATCTATCCTGAAGCTTTGAGCTGCCCCTAAGCTTTAAACTTTAGCGGCTGGCATTTTGCCACTCAAGTTAGAGTCATAATGAAGTTTCAGTTGGCATTTATTGCTGAAGAAGCTGAAGGATACTTAAGACTGTCTGATTTTACTCAATTACATGCCCAAAGGTATATGTTTCATCAAGACCCATATGGTGAGGGATCTAGAGCTTTGACCAAATACTCTAGAGGTTAGATCCTAGATACCAATGGGAAGATTTAATAGGCGTATTCTGCCTTACCAATGAGGGGTGAGTGGGGAGACAAAAACTTGGGGGAGGTGAAGTTCATCCTTAACCCAAAGGGCTGGAACCATTGATCTGTGCTGGGCACCGGCATGAGGGGCCTCAGGGTTGGCTGCAAGTGCAGGCTCGTTTTCCTTAAGCAGTCTCAACAGACCTGAGGAACTTTCGAAAGAAGGATGTTCTTTGGGTAACTCAGCTTCAGTAGGGGCTCAACAGGGTTCCTTTTGTAAACTGCTGCCTTTTCGAAGCACTGCTGTGAGTCTTACAACCACCAAAGTGCCACACAGCTAAGCAGGAAAGCCGGAAAGCCACTAATGGCCATTGTTGTCAAAAGACTTTTTGTGGGAACCCTCGTCAAAGGTCCTGTGATGGGCGAGGTCTCACAGTCTGGGCTGCCCTTCTGTGGGCCTCCCTGGATATCAGAG
This sequence comes from Lipotes vexillifer, assembly GCF_000442215.2. Taxonomy (NCBI): domain Eukaryota; kingdom Metazoa; phylum Chordata; class Mammalia; order Artiodactyla; family Lipotidae; genus Lipotes; species Lipotes vexillifer. Next base: position 648,368 of record NW_006787493.1, read on the forward strand.
GGGAGAGGACAGACGGATGGGATATTTTAGAATCTCCTCACCAGGAAGAGAGAATAACAGTTTTCCAGCAGGACATGGATGTGGTTGGAAACTCAGGTGGCGCCCAGCTTGGGACATATACCTTGAATTATAACCCAGCTTGTAGTAGATTCCTACTTGAGGACATTGCCTGAGAAGCAGTGAGATTCTGGACATGCATTTCCCCCTATTTCCCACCTTCCCATACAGACACTGACCAATCCCCTGCCTCTCCCTTGGGCCTTCTAGGCAACCCCCATGCTTTGGAGACAGTGTCCCAGCTCTTCCTGTCTGAGGAAGACCAGCTCGGGGGAAGGCAGAGCTGTGGCAGGCTGAATAATGAGAGGACTCTCCTTCCCAAGCATCTCATAGAGCAGACTTTTGAAGGAAAGACACACTGAACGTGACTTCACTTAAAGTAAACCTTAAGGCCACTTAAAGTGAAACGAATCACCATCCCTTCCATTTCTGGGACAAGCAGGGCCTACCATCCTCAAAAACCCCGGAGCAGGATAACATGCATGTATGTATGCATGCGTGCATGTAGGTATTTTAACCACAATGCCTCCTTGGCCTTGCACATGTTCACAAGCTATCGCTGATGAAGTCCAGAGTGCGATGTCTATAAGATTGGGGTGGTGTGGCAACGGGGGTGAGGTTAGGCCCCTCTAAGCAGGCCCCATCCTTGCAGAGCCATCCCGATCATCTCCTCGGCCTTGCTGCCAGCCCTTCTGGCTCTAATCTTAGAATCTCAGCCCCCACCCCCCCAGCTCGACCTCACATGTTGCTGACACTGCTTGTCCTCTATGCTTGTGGCACTGGCACCACTGAAATACTCCTCCAGTGTCTGACCTCAACTGTGTCCAGTTTTTGGCTTCACTATTTATTCTTTGGAGCCAACAGTCCAGAGGCTTCCTCTGCTGGGGCACAAGTTTAGACTTTGTTTCTCATGTTGTCATTTATCCATCTTCTGTTCAGCAGCCACATGCATTCTGCTCCAGTTTCTTCAAATGCACATAAAGAGGTGGTAGGAAATGTCAGTTTGGATGCCTTCAGTCTACTTTGAGAATTCCTTAAGACTCATCCACTTGAATACTCTTCAACCACTAGCACCTCTGGTCTGATTCTTTACCTTCACTATGAATTTTCATTTTCCCCCTTGGCTTGCATAATTGGCCTGGATCTCGACGTTGCATCTCCCTCCTCCTGGGCACAACATCCAGTCCCACCCACTGTCCAAACACCATACCCTCTGATGAGAAGCACCTCTCTCCCGAGTCCTGCCTTTGCCCTTTGGACACATGTCCTGGCCGGGTCTGTGACCTGCCTGGCTTTGGCCAGCTGTCTGTGTGACCTGGAGGAAGGGGTGCAGTGCGAGAAAGTATCTGGACAACAGTGTAACAGAAGGCCTTCATTATCACCCTTTCTGCTCAAGTCCTCTGTGCCCCTATAAGCTGCTGGTCCATCATAAGGCACAGTAATAGAGCAGCCTTGGGAATCCTTTCTTTCCTGCTTCCCTTTCTATATCTAGGGACCAGAAAACATACCTTACGCTTGTGCACAGTGAGGTCCTTAAAATGCTGAACCTGCAACTGATCATATCTATTATGGGCAAGGAAGGCACTGGGACAGGATAGCGAATAAGAGAGACCCTGCCCTAGCAGAGTCCCAGGTGAGAGAAGGTTCCATTTTCAGTAACCCCCCCCCCCAAGAAATAATAATAATTCAACTCCCTAACGACACATTGTATTTTACCCTCAATTTGCTACCAACATTTTCTCCACATTGCTACCTAGCAGGGTCCCAAGTAGGAGAAGGCTCCATTTTCCATCAGCTAAAAGAAATGTGTAATTTCCCAATGGCACCTTGTCTTTTACCCCCAGTCTGCTACCGACCAACCTTTTCAAGACATGTTCTTTAATTCTGCTGTCCCTCTTTACAACTGAACACATGGTTGACTGGCTTAAGTCCAATGACCTCCGAGACTCATGTTACTCTGTTTTCAGCACGCCCCATAATTCCTTCTATTTTTTAAAGTATCAGTATAACATGAGCTTATAAGACCCTTGCTTCTTATTATTTTTGTTCTTTTAGTTTCCCACTCTTTTTATTGAGCCAATAAGGGCAAAACGCAATAAAATCCTCAAATAATGATACAAACACTGCTGTACAAACTGTGTGGCTGGCTGGCATTTGGTGTTCAAAAGGCAGTTTAGAGGGGTCGGTATTTAATGTACGCGAGGGAAGGTTATTTGAAATCTGAATATACGAAAAGTACAGGATGGCTTGCATCCTGACTGCCTCTTGTCCGACCATTATGGCATTCGTAACCGGCATAATTTTGGCAGAAAAGTAAACTTCCAGCTGTTGCGAGTCACAGATGTATCCTTTTCTGGGTTGTTCTAAAAATATGTCAAGGCTGTTTTCATAAGTTTTAAATCAGAATTCTCTTGATAGATTTTTGCTTTGATTTGGAATCTCTTGGCTCAGGACTATTTGCAAGACTGAACTGGATGCTAACTTACTCTAGAAGAAAATTCCTGGAGCCCAAAATTCACGCAGCCCTTGCTGTTTCTCCCCTTCCATTTATTATTTCACAATGTGTGCCCTGTGCTGGATGTTCATGAAGAACAAAATGTGCCCGACTGTTTTAAGCATATGGGGCGGGAAGAAAGCAATTCCTCTATGTTACAGGAGTCCTACTTCAGGGAAGGTGGCAGTTGGAAAGGTCTGGGCAAGAGGCAGAAAGCTCAGGTACAAGGTTGTGAATTCAGGAGGAAATGAAACTGCCAGTGCACCGTCTATAAACTTAATCTGTGAGCTCTTCCAAGGTAGAGACTGGTTCTTATTTTGTCCAAGTTCTGTTGCTTCAGGGGCCAGTTGGTGCAGAGTTGGATTCCTAGTCCATGGCTACTGCCATCAGATGGGAGATGAACAAAATCAGCTAACGAAGAAAGCTAAGACTCGAAGCCTGGGAGAGCACAGAGGAGGACAGACTTGTGAGAAGTGGCCTAGGATAGTGGGAAGAATACAAACTTTGGGGCCAGTGGACCTGCATTCAAATCCCAGCTACACGGCTTGGATTCTGCTGTTGGACAAGTAAGTTGCTTACCTACCCTGAGCCTCAGGTGTTTCTTGTCTGTCATATGGAGATGGTAATAGCACCTACCTCATACCAGGGTTATTGGATTAAACACAACAATGCATGTCAGGTGTCTAGTGTGGTGCTGGCTGCCTAGTTGGCCTGCAGTGAGACAGAATTAATAGTGCCAACAGTAACAAAGTCCGTGGAGAAGTAATTAAAAAATAAGTGCTAATGGACAAGAAACATACAAAAATGTGAGATACTCAACATTTTGATGAATCAGGGGAATGTGAAATGAAACAGAAATAGCTTTGTCTACAAGACTGGCAAAAATAAAAAAGATGGGAACCTCTAGCACTGGTGAGGAAGAAGGGAGAAAGGCATCGTGACACGTGGCTGGATGGTGTGTGAATGAATGTCATATTTTGGGAAGCTATTTGGTGATATCTATTACAGTTGAAGAGGATACACACTCTTTGACTCACTAATGCCACTTCTGGGAAGCTATTACAAATAAATAATAACACAGCTATGTAAGCATATATATATATATATATATATATATATATATATATATTAATATTCCATATATCTGTAGATGTTTACTACATAATTGTTTATAACAACAATAGCACAAAAATTGAAAACAACCTAAATGTCTACCAATAGGGGAATGTTTGAATAAATTATGGACCTTCCATTGAATGGAATACTAATCAGCCATTAAAAATAATGAAGTAGGTTCACTTAATAATAATTTATTAGGTAAAATAAGAAAATTGTGAGGACTAATAAGTATAGCATCATTCTGTTTCTCTTAGAAACGTCTGGGTATACAGATGGATAGACAGATAGCTTCATTTGGATGCACTGAAGGAAAAGTTGGGAAGGACAAACACCAATCTGTTAAGGCTCCTTACCACCTCGGGTTGGGACTGTTTTGTTTTTGTTTTTGTTTTTTTTTTGTGGTACGTGGGCCTCTCACTGTTGTGGCCTCTCCCGTTGCGGAACA
>NW_006787494.1:0-274 GCF_000442215.2 Lipotes vexillifer
ATCCACTCATTATGCTGCTACGGGCCTGATGACATTGATTTCATTGCTGAGTGATATTCCACTGCACGTAAATGCCACCACTTGTTGATCCATTTTTTGCTGTCGCGGATATTTTTCTTGTACTGTGGACGAGGTTTCAGTAAAGAGGGCATCCGCAAACTTTGGGGTGGTTCTGTCTTTTTGATTTCAGTTTTCCTAAGCCTAGTGTCCTAGGCTATATACCTTGTTTTTTTGATGTTTCAGGAAATACCATACATTTCTCCAGGGTGGCTGT
>NW_006787495.1:0-201 GCF_000442215.2 Lipotes vexillifer
CCTTACCCGAAGCCTTACCCTTACCTGTGCCCTAATCCTAATGTGCACACGAACAGTAACCCATACCCTAAAATGTATGCTAAACCTAAACCGTTGTCATAACATAACCTGTATCCTAAAACATGTCCGTTCCCTAACCCTAACCCTAACCCTTACCCGAAGCCTTACACTAAACTGGGCCCTAAACCTAAACCGTACACT
>NW_006787497.1:0-401 GCF_000442215.2 Lipotes vexillifer
TCCACCAGGAAGCCTACACAACCCACTGAACCAACCTTAGCCACTGGGGGCACACACCAAAAATAACAGGAACTACAAACCTGCAGTCTGCAAAGAGGAGACCTGAAACATAGTAAATTAAGCAAAATGAGAAGACAGAGAAATACACAGCAGATGAAGGAACAAGATAAAAAATAAAACAAAAGACAATGCAGACCTTACAAATGAAGAGGAAATAGGCAGTCTACCTGAAGAAGAATTCAGACTAATGATAGTAAAGATGATCCAAAATCTTGGACATACAGTGGAGAAAATACAAGAAACGTTTAACAAGGACCTAGAAGAACTAAAGAACAAAGAAACAGTGATGAACAACACAGTAAATGAAATTTAAAATTCTCTAGAAGGGATCAATAGCAGAA
>NW_006787499.1:0-500 GCF_000442215.2 Lipotes vexillifer
CTTATTCACTGAGAGTATCAGGGCCTTATTTAGAACCAGTATGATGTCTGCAGGTAGGGACAGCGCCAGTGCCTGTCTTAGGGAGAGCAACAGTGCTGAGCGAGGGCGAGCGTCAGGCCCTTAGCGGGGGACACTGTCAGGGCATGATGTAGGAGCTGCATCAGGGCCTTTGTTACATCAACATTAGGGTCTTAGTTAAAGACATAATCAGGGTCTGAGTTAGTCACAGCTTCAGAGCCTCGGGGCCTGAGTTAGGCACAGCCTCAGGCCTTCACTTAGGGACAGCGACAGGGCATTCTTAGGGACAGGGTCAGTCCCTTGGTTAGAAATGGGTCAGGATATTAGCTTAGGATAGTGTCCCGATTTTAGTTATTGCCGGCCGCAGGGCCTACATTAGGGACAGATTCCGGGCCTTACTTTGAGACAGTGTCAGGGTCCTAGTTAGGCCTAGTCTGGGCCTTAGTTAGGGAGAGCTTTAGGGCTTCTGTGAGGTAAAGAGG
>NW_006787500.1:0-2824 GCF_000442215.2 Lipotes vexillifer
AAAAAAAAAAAAAATGTCATTGGGATTCTGATAGGGATTGTATTAATTATGTAGAGCACTTTGGGTAGTAGTGATATTTTAATATCTTATAATATGCTATTGTAAGGCAATCTGGCTCTAGAAACCATGTTCTTAATTACTGTGCTATACTATGTCCCTATATTAAATATTGGAATTATCTTAGCATATGAGCTAATAGAAGACTGAAGCCCTGTATTATGCTTCCTCATTTCTGCTCTTCACACAGTGGTTGTCAAAGACTGGGTCCTGCCTTAACCTCCTCCTCATGTATAGAGCATTGGTATCACATTCTTCTAAAGTCAAAAGCTAGGGCTAACTAGAAAAAAGTCTCAAGGCCCATTTCTGCTCTTTAGTGGGAAAGATACTTTTTAAATCTCCATGTAGTCATTTAGAGATGGCACATAAAAGGTTTCCATATTTATGACTCTTTAAAAACTAGCAGTTTTGATGTGAAAATCTAACATTGAAGAAACTGTGTGATATGTAGTAAAACTTTGGGCTGTTTCTGCTTTTTTGAGACATTGCCTAGAAAATGGATTTTAAATAGTAAATAGTATTTTTGTAAATTAATTTTAAGTTTTTTTCATTGAGTTATAACTGACATACAATATCATATTAGTTTCAGGTGTACATCATAGTGATTCATTTTTTATATACATTTTGAAATGGTCACCAGGACAAGTCTAGTTATCATCTGTCACCATACAAAGTTATTACAATATTGACTATATTCCCTATGCTGTACATTACATACCTGACCCTCCACCTGTGGATTCTTTACTTTATAACTGCAAATTTGTAACTCTTAATCCCCTTCACCTATTTCACCTTCCCTGCAACAACCCTTCTCTCTGGCAACCACTCATTTTTTTTTCTGTATCTATGAGTCTCTTTTTTGTTTGTTCATTTGTTTTGTTTTTTAGATTCCACATATGAGATTGTACAGTATTTGTCTTTCTCTTTTTGATATTTCACTTAACATTATACCCTCTAGGTACATCTGTGTTGTCCCAAATGATGAGGTTTCATTCTTTTTCATGGCTGTATAATATTCAATTATATATGTATACCACATCTTTTTCATCCACTCATCTATCAATGGATGCTTAGGTTGTTTCCATATCTTGGCTATTGTAGATAATGCTGCAATCAACATAGGGGTGCATATATCATTTCCAGTTATTGTAATTATTTTCTTTGGATTAAAACCTCATAAGTAGAAATGCAGGATTGTTCTATTTTTAACTTTTTGAGGAAACCATATACTGTTTTCTGTATGGGCTGCACCAATTTACGTTCTTACCAGCAGTGAATGAGGGTTCCCATTTATTTGGTAGATTTCACCTGTGAACCCATCTGGTCCCAGAATTTTGTTTGTTGGAAAATTTTAAAATTACAGATTCAGTTTCATTACTAGTAATCAGTCTATTCAGATTTTCTATTTCTTCATTTAGTCTTGGAAGATTGTATGCTTCCAGGAATTTATCCACTTCTAGGTTGTCCAATTTGTTGACGTATAATTGTTAGTAGTATCTCTAATGATCCTTTGTATTTTTGTGATATCAATTTTAACTTCTCCTTTTTCATTCATGATTTTATTTATTTAGGCCCTTTCTCTTTGTTTCTTGATGAGTCTGGCTAAAGTTTTATCAGTTTACCTTTTCAACAAACCAGCTCATAGTTTCATCTTTTCTATTTTTTTGTTCTCTATTTCATTATTTCCGTTCTGATCTTTATCATCCCCTCCATTCTGCTAGGTTTGGGCTTTGTTTGTTCTTATTTTTCTAATTCCTTTAGATGATAGGTTGGGTTGTTTATTTGAGATTTTTGTTTCTTGAGGTAGGTCTATATCACTATATAACAATCTATATATAAAGCTGTCTGTTTTAAGTTGGTAGTCACTTAATTTTGAACACATTCTGAAAGTACTACATTTTTATCCCCCCACATTTTATTTCATATTTTACATCTTTTATTTTATGTATTCCTCAACTATTTATTTTAGTTACAGTTGACTTTACTGCTTTTGTCTTTTAATCCTCATACTAGTTTTATAAATGATTGAACCACTATCTTTACTTCATGTATGTGTTTACCAGTGAGATTTTTTCCTTTGATATATTTTCTTATTTCTAGTTATGATCTTTTCTGCTTAAAGAAGTCCCTTTAACATTTCTTATAAGGCCAGTTTAGTGGTGATGAACTTCTTTAGATTTTACTTGTCTGGGAAACTTTCTCTCTCCTTCAATTCTCAATGATAACTTTGCCAGATAGAGTATTCTAGTTTGTAAGTTTTTTTTTCCTTTCAACACTTTGAATATGTCATGTTTCTTCCTTCTGGCCTGCAAACTTTCTGATGAAAAATTCTGCTGATAGTCTTACGGGGGTTCTCTTATACATTTTCTCCTGCTGCTTTAAAAATTTTCTCTTTATCATTAACTTCTAATGTTTTAATTATAATGTGTCTTGATGTGGATCACTTTGGGTTCCTCTTGTTTGGGACTCCCTATGCTTCCTGGATGTCTGTTTTCTTACACTGATTAGAAAAGTTTTCAGCCATTATTTCTTCAAATAAGTTTTTTTCCCCTTTTTAATTTTCATCTCCTTCCAGGACCCCTATAATGAGAATGGTACTATATTTGATGTTGTTTCAGAGGTCCCTTAAGCTATCCTTTTAAAATCCTTTTTTCTTTTTGTTGCTCTGATTGGGTGATTTCCACTATCCTGTCTTCCAAATTGCTGATCTCTTCTGAATAATCTAATCTGCTGTTGATTCCCTCATTTTTTTTTTTTTTTTTTTTTG
>NW_006787501.1:0-209 GCF_000442215.2 Lipotes vexillifer
AAACAAATACCGTATGCTAACGCATATATATGGAATCTAAAAAAAAAAAAAAAAGGTTCTGAAAAACCTAGGGGTAGGACAGGAATAAAGACTCAGACGTAGAGAATGGACTTGAGGAAACAGGGAGGGGGAAGGGTAAGCTGGGCCGAAGTGAGAGAGTGGCATGGACATATATATACTACCAAATGTAAAATAGATAGCTAGTGGGA
>NW_006787502.1:0-287 GCF_000442215.2 Lipotes vexillifer
ATATATATTTGGACGGAAGCTGTCATTTATAACTCTGCAGGTTTGTGAATTACAGTGGCCCTGTGCTCCTTTTTCCCCTCGCTTTCTTGTGAGCTTGCCGCCATCACGCATGACTGCTTCATACCCTAGTCTGGTTCAGGCGTGGCATGCTGAGGCTTTGGTTCATTTTTTTTTGCTGGTGGGAATTTAATGTTCAATTTTCCCGTCCAAACACCTACAGCTATTCTCTCGTGGGTTCTCCCCATTCCTGTCCATCTTACGCAGAAATTGCAAAGTGTGCCAAACAG
>NW_006787503.1:0-528 GCF_000442215.2 Lipotes vexillifer
GATAAAGCAGAAACTAACACACCATTGTAAAGCAATTATACTCCAATAAAGATGTTAAAAAATCACTTTCTTTCTGAAAAAAAAAAAAAGATATATATGTACCCCAATGTTCATCACAGCACTATTTACAATAGCCAGACCATGAAAGCAACCAAAATACCCATCAACAGAGGAATGTATTTTACAACGTAATACTACTCAGCCATAAAAATAAATGAAATAATGCCATTTGCTGTGCAATGGATGGACCTAGAGATTGTCATGCTGAGTGAAGTAAGTCAGACAGAGAACAACAAATATCATATGATATCGCTTATATGTGGAATCTAAAAAAAAGGTACAAATGAACTCATTTACAAAACAGAAATAGAGTCATAGATGTAGAAAATAAACTTATGGTTACTGGGGGGAAAATGTGGGGGGAAGGGATAAATTGGAAAATGGATTGACATATACACGTTACTGTATATAAAATAGATAACTAATAAGAACCTACTGTATAGCACAGGGAACTCTACTCAATACTCT
>NW_006787504.1:0-484 GCF_000442215.2 Lipotes vexillifer
GTAGATTGCTTTGGGTAGTTTAGTCATTTTCACAATATTGATTCTTCCAATCCAAGAACATGGCATACCTCTCCGTCTGTTTGTGTCATCTTTGATTTCCTTCATCAGTGTTTTATAGTTTTCTGAATACAGGTCTTTTCCCTCCTTAGGTAGATTTATTCCTAGGTGTTTTCTTCTTTTTGTTGCCATGGTAAATGGGATTGTTTCCTTAATTTTTCTTTCTGATTTTTCAATGTTAGTGAATAGGAATTCAAGAGATTTCTGTGCATCAATGTTGTATCCTGCAAATTTTCCAGATTCATTGATTAGTTCTAGTATTTTTCTGGTGGCATCTTTAGGATTTTTTATGTATAGTGTCATGTCATCTGCAAGCAGTGACAGTTTTACTTTTTCTTTTCCAACTTGTATTCCTTCTATTTCTTTTCCTTCTCTCGATTGCCATGGCTAGGACTTGAAGAATTTTGCCGAATAATAGTGGCAAGAG
>NW_006787506.1:0-496 GCF_000442215.2 Lipotes vexillifer
GGTCTATCCACCTCATTACAAATAGCTCAATTTCGTTTCTTTTTATGGCTGAGTAATATTCATACCACATCTTCTTTATCCATTCATCTGTCGGTGGACATTTAGGTTGTTTCCATGTCTCGGCTCTTGTAAATAGCGTGCGTGAACATAGGGCTGCATGTATCTGAGAAAAGTGACATTTGAAAATAGAGATCTTACAAAATTATTTGCTTTCCTATTTTTAAAATACCTTTAAATTTTATGGAGTTTTAATTCAATGATATTCCTTCATTGACATATTACTAGAAATGGATGTTTGGCTGAGCTTAAACAGTAACATCTCATAAAAAGAGAATGTTGACTAATATTACTTAATAATACAGAGTTATAAGGATAAACATTAATTCTTTAGTTTTATATAAAAGTTACCCAGTCATTGGTACTCTGTTTTTAATGTGTTGATTTTGGCCTTAGCAAATGTTTCTTGTAGGATGCGCTTTTTTTTTTTTTTTTTTTG
>NW_006787507.1:0-57944 GCF_000442215.2 Lipotes vexillifer
AAGCCTCAACATGCCGTGCCTGAACCATACTAGGGTCTGAAGCAATCCTGTGGTATTGCGGCCAGCTCACAAGAGAGTGAGTAGAGAAAAGGATCTCAGCGGCACTGTATTTCACAAACCTGCAGAGTTAGAAATGACAGCTTTCGTCTAAAAATATATTGAAGTAAGGCTGTGAAGAGGACTTGAATGTGAGGCAGAATTACAGGAAACCAATTTCAGGAGGTAGTTTGGAATTGCATTGAAAGCCTAGGAAAATAAGAAGAACGTCGACCAGGATGCCCTTGGCCAAAAACGGCGTATGATTTTTCCTGAATATATTCAGGAAAAAACGCATACGCCCTTTTTGGCCAACCAAGCAAGCTTGCAATGGAAATCTGCACTACAATGAAGTCTCACTTCCCCCAGGTCAAAAGGCCAGCTGAGAAAAGTGTAAAATCCAGAAAGGCAGGTAGGGCCATGGAGAACAGGGAGGGTTGCTATGCTGATTGTTGTGATGTAAACTGCCAACAGCCACTCTGGAGAAATGTATGGTGTTTCCTGAAACATCGAAAAAAACAAAGGTACATGGCCTGGGGCACTAGGCTTAGGAAAATTGAAATGAAAAAGACAGAGCCACCCCAACGTTTGGGGCTGCTCTCTTTACAAGAACCTCGTCTCAGTACAAGTTAAATATCCCAGATAGCGAAAAATGGATCACCAAGTTGTGGCATTTACGTGCAATGGAATATCACTCAGCAATGCAATCAATGTCATCAGGCCCATAGCAGCATAATGAGTGGATTTAGGTACGGTGATTCTAAGTGAAATAATTCACACAGAAAAAGAAACATCAGGACTTCCCTGGTGGTGAAGTGGTTGCGAGTGTGCCTGCCGATGCAGAGGACACGGATTCATGACCTGGTGCACAAAGATCCCACATGCCGCGGAGTGGCTAGGCCCATGAGCCATGCCCACTAAGCCTGCGTGTCTGGAGCCTGTGCTCCGCAACGGAAGAGGCCACAAGAGTGAGAGGCCCGTGTACTGCAAAAAATAAAAAAAAAAAAAAAAATAAGAAACGTCATAAGATATCACTAATAAAGTGAATGTAAACATGGCTACACACGAAATGAATTACAAAATAGAAGAGAGTCTCTCATTTAGAAAAAGAACTTATGCTTGCATATGTGGAAAGGTGAGGGGAGTGCTGCATAAAACCAGAGATTTAAATGAGCACAGATACTTTCCAGAAGCCAAATATGTAATAGACGACACCTACTCCTTTCTCAACGAAATGGACTCAACACCCCATATTCAACGCATAGGAATATACCTGACTGGTAGAAATCTTAAAACCTATGTATTTATATGTCTCCGTAAGAGAATCAAGCGTGTGTAGAGCGACATAAACGCAGCAGTGAAAATCAGCCAAATCCCATTATAAAAATAAATTTCAAAACCAAATCACAATGACAGTGAAATAGAGAGACATTCTTACTTCATTCATTCAGGGCTCGGGATGAAACCTGGATTTACCACTATCTCCATAAGAGAATCCAGTGTGTGTACAGTGGCATAAACACAGCAGTGAAAATCAGTTAAATCCCAGTATAAAAGTAAATTTCAAACACAAAACACAATGACAGTGAAATAGAGGGACATTCTTACATGATTCATTCAGGGCTTGTGATGAAACCTGGATTTACCACATTGACAACCACAGCTGTGTGAGACATAAGCCTGGACACTTGGTACTGATAGGATTGGTGAGGTTCGGAGAGCAAATGCAGACCCTTTAAAGTCAGACTGCATGGCACCCGTTCCATAGGTCTCAACTTCCCAGCTTTAAGGGATTCATCCTTCAGCTAAAACATGCATGGGAAACCCAGAGTATAGTACACCGTGTGATCGGGCAAAGTTACTAAAATGCATCTCAGTTGACGTGCCCTGGCACTCGTGTTGGCCATTCCAGATGCCTTGCTGACACTCTCCACACTTGGAGAGTCAGTGCCTTTAACCGCCTGTTTCGCACAGCTTGCAATTTCTGCGGAAGATGGACAGGAATGCGGAGAACCAATGAGAGACTGGCTGTAGTTGTTTAGACAGGCACATTTAACTCTAATTTCCCACTGGCAAGAAGAATTAACCAAAGCCTCAGCATGCCGTGCCTGAACCAGACTAGGGTCTGAGGCAATCCAGTGGTATTGCAGCCAGCTCACAAGAAAGCGGGTAGAGAAAAGGATCTCAGGGGCACTGTATTTCACAAAACTTGCAGAGTTAGAAATGACAGCTTTTGTCTAAAAATACATTGAAGTAAGGCTGCGAAGAGGACTTGAAAGTGAGGCAGAATTGAAGGATACCGATTTTAGCAAGTAGTTTGGAATTACATTAAAAGCCTAGGAAAATAGGCAGAACGTCAACCGACCAGGATGCCCTTGGCCAAAAAGGGCGTATGCGTTTTTTCCTGAATATATTCAGGAAAAAACGCATACGCCCTTTTTGGCCAACCAAGCAAGCTTGCAATGGAAATCTGCACTACAATGAGGTCTCACTTCCCCCCGGTAAAAAGGGCCATCTGAGAAAAGTGTAAAATCCAGAAAGGCAAGACAGGCCATGGAGAACAGGGAGGGTTGCTATGCTGATGGGCAGGATGTATATTGTCAACAGCCACTCTGGAGAAATGTATGGTGTTTCCTGAAACATCGAAAAAACAAAGGCACATGGCCTGGGGCACTAGGCTTAGGAAAATTGAAATGAAAAAGACAGAGCCACCCCAAAATTTGGGGCTGCTCTCTTTACAAGAACCTCGTCACGGTACAAGTTAAATATCCCAGAAAGCGAAAAATGAATCACCAAGTTGTGGCAATTACGTGCAATGGGATATCACTCAGCAATGCAATCAATGTCATCAGGCCCATAGGAGCATAATAAGTGGATTTAGGTACGGTGATTCTAAGTAAAATAATTCACACAGAAAAAGAAACATCAGGGCTTCCCTGGTGGTGCAGTGGTTGCGAGTGCGTCTGCCGATGCAGGGGACAAGGATTCATGCCCTGGTGCATGAAGATCCCACATGCCGTGGAGTGGCTAGGCCCGTGAGCCATGGCCACTAAGCCTGCGTGTCTGGAGCCTGTGCTTCGCAACGGAAGAGGCCACAACAGTGAGAGGCCCATGTAGCGCAAAAAATAAATAAATAAATAAGAAACATCATAAGATATCACTAATACAGAGAATGTAAACTTGACTACACATGAAATGAATTACAAAATAGAAGAGAGTCTCTCATTTATAAAACGAACTTATGCTTGTATATGTGGAAAGGTGAGTGGGGGTGCTGCATAATACCAGAGGTTTAAATGAGCACAGATATTCTTCCAGAAACCAAATATGTAATAGACAAGACCTACTCCTTGCTCAAGGAAATGGACACAACACCCCATATTCAACGCATAGGTATATACCTGACTGGTAGGAATCTTAAAAACTATGTATTTATATGTCTCTGTAATGAATCAAGTGTGTGTATACCAGTATAAACGCAGCAGTGAAAATCAGCTAAATCCCAGTATAAAAATAAATTTCAAAAACAAAACACAATGACAGTGAAGTAGAGAGACATTTCTACATAATTCATTCAGGGCTTGTGATGAAACCTGGATTTACCACATCTACACCCACAGCTGTGTGAGACATAAGGTTGGACACTTGGGGCTGATAGGATTGGTGAGGTTCAGAGAGCAAATGCAGACCCTTTGAAGTCAGACTGCATGGTACCCGTTCCATGGGTCCCAACTCCCCACGTTTAAGGGATTCTTCCTTCACCTAAATCATTCATGGGAAACCCAGAGTATGGTACACTGTGTGATCGGGCAACGTTACTAAAATGCATCTCAGTTGACGTGCCCTCGCACTCGTGTTGGCCATTCCAGACGCCTTGCTGACACTCTCCACACGTGGAGATTCAGTGCCTTTATCCTCCTGTTTGGCACAGTTTACAGTTTCTGTGGAAGATGGACAGGAACAGCGAGAACCAATGAGAGACTAGCTGTAGGTGTTTGGATGGGCACATTTAACTCTAATTTCCCATCAGCAAGAAGAATTAACCAAAGACTCAGCATGCCGTGCCTGAACCAGACTAGGGTCTGACGTAATCCTGCAATATTGCGGCCAGCTCACAAGAAAGCGAGTGGAGAAAAGGAGCTCAGTGGCACTGTATTTCACAAACCTGCAGAGTTATAAATGACAGCTTTCGTCCAAAACTACGTTGAAGTAAGGCTGCGAAGAGGACTTGAAATTGAGGCAGAATTACAGGAAACCGATTTCAGGATATAGTTTGGAATTGCATCTAAAACCTAGGAAAATTGGCAGAACGTCGACCAGGATGCCCTTGGCCAAAAAGGGCGTATGCGTTTTTTCCTGAATATATTCAGGAAAAAATGCATACGCCCTTTTTGGCCAACCAAGCAAACTTGCAATGGAAATCTGCACTACAATGGAGTCTCACTTCCCCCAGGTCAAAAGGGCCATCTGAAAAAAGTAAAATCCAGAAATGCTGGACAGGCCATGATGAACAGGGAGACTTTTTATGCTAATGGGTGGGATGTAGATTGCGAACTGCCACTCTCGAGAAGTGTATGGTATTTCCTGAAACATCTAAATAACAAAGCTACATAGCCTAGGGCACTTCCACTTATGGTCCTATAGCTTAGGAAAATTAAAAAAAAAAAACACAGCCACCCCAATGGTTTGGGGTGCTCTGTTTACTAGAACCTCATCTTCAGTACAATTTCAATATCCCAGAAAAAGAAAAATGCATAAAGAAGTTGTTGTCCTTACATACTATAGAATGTCACTCAGCAATGAAATCAATGTCATCAGGCCCATAGCAGCATAATGAATGGATTTAGGTATGACGATTCTAAGTGAAATAAGTCACACAGAAAATGAAACATCGTAAGTTATCACTAATAGAGGGAGTGTTAACTTGGCTACACATGAACTGAATTACAAAACATAACAGAGTCTCACATTTAGAAAACAAACTTATGCTTGCTTAAGGGGAATGTTGAGTTGTGGTCCTGCATAAAACTAGAGATTGATATTAGCACAGATACCGTTCCAGAAGACAAATATTTAATAGATAAGGTGTATTTCTTGCTCATCGAAATAAACTCAAAAATCAGGTATCACCTCACACCTGTTAGACTGTGCATCATCGGAATACCTACAAAACAACAAATACTGGAAAAGGTGTGGAGAAAAGGGACCCTCTTCCACTATTTTTGTGAATGTAAATTGATACAGTCACTATATAGAATTGTATTTCGTTTTTTAAAAAACTAACTATAGAATTACCATATGATCCAGCAATCTCACTACTGGACATATACACAGGTAAAAAGCATATAGCAAAAAGAGACATTCGCTGCAATGTTCATTGCATCACTATTTACAATCGCAAGGTAATGGAAGCAACATAAATGCCCACAGTCAGATGAATGCATAAAGATGTGGTATATATATAAAATAGAATATTACTAAGCCATAAATAGGAATGAATTTGGGTCATTTGTAGAGACCTTGATGTATCTAGAGACTGTCACACAGAGTGAAGTAAGTCAGAAAGAGAAAAACAAATATGATATATTAATGCATATACGTGGAACCTAGAAAAATTGTGCAGATGAACCGTTTTACAAGGCAGAAATAGAGCAACAGATGTAGAGAACAAACGTATGGACAGCAAGGGGGGAAGCTGTGAGGGGTGGGGGTGGCAGGAGTTGAGAGATTGGGATTGGCATGTATACATTTATATGTATAAAATAGATAACCAATAAGAAATTGCTGTAGAAAAAATTTAAATAAAATTCAAACTTAAAGAAAAATAAAATTAAAAAAATAACACAGAAAAAAATTTCTTCCCTTCACATACACGTATTTATATGAATAAATTATTTCCATGCTTATATCTGTAATTACAAAAAAGAGGAATAAAATCTAACTTGAACCAAGAATGAACAGATCCCACGATTTACACAGAGGAAAACAGTATCAGGGCACTTGCTCCAGTTGTAAACAATTCTGAAGTTGGCCAGTGGTGGGGAATCGTCTCCCATTCAGCCAGCAGCCCCCAGGCAACAAGAGTCCTCATTGCAAGCTGGGGCACCATGCCAAGGCATCTGTGAGTAAACGTGAGCTGAGCTCCAGGCCAGCTGTTGCTGAACTGTTCCCACACTTCCCAGGTAAAACACCTGAATATGTACAAGGACTTGAAAGCCTAGAGGAAGAGTCATAGAGCCACATGAGCGACAGCATGCCTGCTGACTTGGTGCCTGAAGGCCAGCCAGGATGCTCCTGTCCCAAGGTGCTCTTCTGAAAGCTTTCCATTTCCCTGCCTGAGATAGCCCTCCTGTCCCGGCCCCCAATGTTTTTTTCCTTTCTTACCTCTGTCCAGGGAGAAATTCCAGCGATAGGTATGGGTGACACAACCTCTTCTTTAGCAGTTGGCAGTATGGCAACAGCTGCAGAAAGTACAGCAGAGCACCACTCACACTGGGCCACCCACAAAGACGTGGCCTCTCACTCCCTCCCACCAGCCCAGCCCCGAGACTGCTGAAAGGGCAGAGAATATGGCGTCAGGCACAGCTGAAGTGGCTTTTGCTAAATGGGTGATTATATTGATCTCAACGGAGACACACCTGGGGAGGGCTGGCCGACACTGTCAGGCTGCCCAATTCAGCCAATCATCACCCCTCAGGGGCTCACAGTTGCAGAAAATGGAACTTGCTGAACAGGCCAGGTCCAAGGAACAGGTGTGGGCTCCTGAGAGTCAGGATAGAAAAGGGGCTGCAGCTCTGGTTTGTTTTCTAATCATTTTATCTTGCCCATGAGTGGGAGACATCTTCAAGAAAACCCTCTCCTAATGAGAGGAACCCAGGTGTCAGGGAGAGGAGGGGTGGCTGGTGGGTGGAGACAGAGGCTTGGTGTCCCAGGTGCAGTGGAAGTCTCCGGAAGGCCAGGCAGCAGGAGGCCGCACAGAGTGATGCCCAGGGTCACAGACCTGTCAGAGCTGCTGTTTGTTAGCTCAAGTCCTGCTCTGAGGTGCCCTCTGTCAGCTCTGAGTGACATGTGAGCTGAGGGTGCTCAGCAATGAGGGCTATGTGCATGGTTCCTGTGTGCCCAGCTCTGCCAAAGTACCTGCAACTGTAGCTCTGTATCCTGTGAGGGGCCTGACCACGATAACCACATGGGCTGCAGGGGACCTGCCCAGGGAACCCCATATCCTGGGAAGGGCCTGACCAGGAGAGCCCCGTGGGCTGAGGTGGGGGTGGGCTATCTTCCCAGGTGAGCTCCATATCCTGGGATTGGCCTGACCAGGAGAGACCCATGGGCTGCTGGGGACCTGGGGAAGGATGTCAGGACAGTCAGTGAAGCCACCGAGGATATACCTCCAGTAGTTCCTAATTCCTACACTCTGCTGGTCATTCTACCAACCACCAGGACATGGTATTTTGTATTAGTCTTCAATGGTGCCTTCTTTTGTATTCCATTAGTCCCAGAGTCACAAGAAATTTTGGCTTGTGAGTGGCAGGACTCAACATACAACAAAAACAATACTTCCGGGCCGTCCTGCCCCAAGGGTTCAAAAATTCCCACACCATCTTTGGGGAAAGCTTAGCTAAAGACCTAAAAGTTCTACCTCTGGAAAAGGAAACCCTCCTTCAATATGCAGACGACATTCTGATTGCCAGCCCTACTAAGGAGGCCTCTGAACTACCAAGCCAATAAAGGATAGAAGTTGTCCAAGAAAAAGCTCAAATATCACAGACTAATGTGACCTGCCTGGGCTTCATTCTAACAGAAGGTTGGAGAAGCCCATCCCAGTAAAGGGAAGAAACCATTTGCAGCCTTACCCATTTCTAAAACTAGAGACAGCTTAGGGGTTCCTGGGGAGACCAGGGTTTGCTGCATCTGGATCACTAACTACAGTGTAATACCTGGGCTTCTATATGAAACACTGAAAGGAAAAGATGATGATCCTTTTGAATAGAATCCAGAAGTGACCTTTCAAGAATGGAAAGAGCAGTCAATTTAGACCCTTGCCCTGGAAATCCCTCATTTAGCTAAACCCTTTGACCTTTACATACCCGGTGAAATGTGAATCGCCAATGGAGTATTAGTGCAAAAACTTTGACCATTTGAAATGGAACAATGCAAGACTGCGATCCAGGTAGGATAAAGTATGGTCACCAAGGGTCTTGGCCCACTGCAACATCTGGCCAAGGTACGGGCGGTATCTAAAAACCTGCAAATCAGCAGCCTGAAAGGCCTCCTCCCTCCTAAGGGAAAAGAACCCCACGTGGTGATCCTCACCACCAACCATGCCCTGAAGTTGCAGGGTTCGCTCCATGGACACGCTGACTTCGAGTGAGGAGGTCCTCCAACTCCAACCACCAGAGAGACAACCAGGGACAACGGGGCACCATGTAGACTCCTGTGACCATCACTTGACCTGGAGTTTCTCTCAGAAAACAACAAGATTGTGTCCCAAAGCAGTAGACTATTGCTTGCAGGACTTACTGCACCCAGAGGGGAGCTAATAAGCTTGGCCCGGGGAACCATATATAACGCTGTCACCATAGAAGAGCCTACAGACACCATGATGATGGTGGCCAATGAGACCAGCTGGACTCCTGACTACTTCAAAAGGCTGTTGATTCAGTGGCCATCATGGTCCTTCATCACCACTGACCCTGGACCATGTGGGAGTTGAGCGGGCAGGGCTCTAACACCTGGTGCTGTTTTTACATTAATTCAGGGGCCTAATTGAAGAAAGCACAGACTACTGGTCACAGCATCTAGGCTGGCAGAAACAGGCAGCCTAAGGTGGCTGAACAAATGTGGGGTGGGGTAAAGCCAGCCCCCACAGCATCTCTGCACAACTCTTTCCTGAACCCTTAAAGGTCATTAGAATCTATAACACTTCCAATGCTTGGTGCTCAGGCAGACGAGCACGGAGGCACGAGGCCTGGGGACAATCAACGTCACATGGAGGCTGCTGTGAGAAGTTCTGACCCTCGTCCCCGGGTATGAGGGTGTGTGCTTTTGACCCTGAAGACTTCAATCATCTAAAGTTCGGACTCTGCCTACTTCCCAAGGCCCTTTATGAACAATTGTGTAGCCATAGCTTAAAAAATTCTCAAGTTTGGGTTTCGGGGAGACACTGATTTGGAAAAGCCCTGGTGTTCTCCTTACAGGAACGGGACCCTTCCTACTGCTAAACCATGCCTGTCACACCCAGAGGATGGTACACCGTCTGATCGGGAAGAGTTTGGAAAAGGCATCTCATCTCCTCATCTCCTGGTGCTCGGGTTCACCCCTCCAGCGTCTTTACTAACAATCTCCCCACTTGGAGATGTCAACACTGTCAACATCCTTTTGCGTACAGTTTGCAATTTGTCCAGAGGATGAAGCGGAAGGATGAGGAACAATGAGAGAAAAGTCCTAGGTATTCAGACAGGCACATGTCACTCTAACTTCCAATCAGGAAGACGAATTGACCAAAGGCTAGGATTGCCCATGGAAACAGAATAGGGCTTGAGGAAATCCCACGGCTTTGTGGCCAGTTCGTGAAAACACAAGTTGAAAAATGGAAATCAGGGGTATTAAAATTCATGGAACTGCAGAGTTGAAAATATCTATCACTGAAAAATGTCTTGAGGAAAGTCACAGAAAAGGACTTGTAAGAAAGAGACAAAGGTAGGAAAGGGATTTAAAGAGGTAGAAAGGACTTGCCATTAAGCACAAGAAAAGGGGCTGAACATTGCCAACACTGCAGTTGGCCAAAAGGGTGTATGGGTTTTTTTCTGAAAACATTCAAGAAAAGAGCATACACCCTTTTTAGCCAACAAAATAGGTGGGCACTGGAATCAATACTACAAAATATATCACTTCACATCAGTCCGAAGAGCCATCCTCATAAAGTGTAAACACCAGAAATGCAGGACTGGACGAGGAGAAAAGGGAGCCCTGTGAGGTTTATAGTGGAAATATATATTCCCAACGGCCACTCTGGAGAAGTGTATTGTGTTTACTGAAACATCTAAAAAATGAGCTCCAGAAAATCGAGAGGACACAGGCACCCCAATGTTTACTGCCTCTCTGTTAAAAAGTTCCTCGACTAGGTTATTACTTAAATGTCTCTGGAGGGAAAAGATGGATAGAGATGAGGTACCTATGTAGAGTGAAATATTACTCAGCCTGGAAATCAATGAAATATGGCCAGTTGCAAAAACTCTGGAGGAGTTACGTATGATAATTCTAAGTGACATAATTCAAAAAGAAAAAGACACATATCATAAGATATCACTTAAAGGTGGAATCCAAAATGGTTACACATGAAATAAATTACAGAACAAAAGCATAGTGAAATATGTAGAAAACACTCACAAGGCTGCTAACCGGGGAAGGTGGGGAGGGGTGAGGCATTATCCAGGAGGTTGAAATTAACAAAGATACCATTCCAAATACCAAATTGATAATCAACAAGGCCTATACGGTAGCTAAAAATCTGCACTCAGCACACTCAAGTCACCACAAAAGAATATTTACGACTGGTAAGAATCTGAAAAAGAATTTATTGATGTCTCTCTGTACGTGAATCAAGTGGATGTACAGCAGCAAGAAACGGAGCTTTGAAAATCAGCTCTGACCAGTATAATAATAAATTTTAAAAAAAGACAGTGAGAAAGAGAAAAATTCTTACAACTTTTGCTCAGGGGTTGTGATGCAACATGGGTAGAACATATCTAGACCCACAGCAGGATGAGACATAAGGCTGGAAACCATTTACGCTAAGAGAATTAGTGAGGTTGAATGAGGAAATGGACACGCTTTAAAGTAATACTGCATGGTACCCATTCCATGGGTCCCAAATCGGCAGGTTCAAGGCAATCTTCCTACAGCTAAAAGATACATGGGAAACCCAGGGCACTACACCATGTGATCAGGAAACATGCTTAAAATGCACCCCATTTTTAATCTCCTGGTGCTCGAGTTCGCCATTCCAGCCACATTACTAAGAATCTCCCCACTTGGAGAATCAGTACATTTAACCTCCTGTTTCGCACAGTTTGCAATTTGTGTGGAGGATGAACAGGAAAAGAGGGAACCAATGAGAGACTAGCTGTAAGGTTTTGGACAGGCACAAGTCACTCTAATTTCAAAAGAGGAGAAAGAAATAACCAAAGGCTCAGCCTGACACCTGGGAAAGAAAATAGTGCCTGAAGCAATCCTGAGGTTTTGCGGCCAGCTCACAAAAAAGCGAGGTGAATAATGGAGCTGAGGTTCACTGCAATTCACAAACCTGCAGAGTTATACATGACAATTATCATACCCTAGCATGTACGTTAACCCTAAACCGTTATCACACCCTAACCTGTACCCTAAACCATCCCCAATCCCTAACCCTAACCCTAACCCTAATCCTAAGACTTACCTGAAGCCTTACCCTAACCCATGCCCTAATCCTAACCCACACAATAACACTAACCCATACCATAACATGTATGTTAATGCTAAAGAGTTGTCGTACACTAATCTGTACCCTAAACCATCCCCGTTCCCTAACCCTAACCCTAACCCTTACCCGAAGCCTTACCTAAACCCGTGCCATAATCCTAACCCATACACTAACACTTACCCGTACCATAGCAAGTATGCTAACCCTAAAACGTTCTCGTACCATTAACTGTACACTAAACTGTCCCCATTCCCTAAACTTAACACAAACCCTTACCCTAACACTAAACTTAACACTTACCTGAAGCCTTACCCTGAACCATTCCCTAATGCTAACCCATAAACTAACACTAGCGAATACCCTGTCAAGTAGGCTAACCAGAAACTGTTGTCGAATGCTAGCCTGTACCCTAAACCTGCCCAGTTCCCTAAACCTAACCCTAACCATAACCCTAACCCTAACCCATACACGAAGCCTTACCCTAACCCATGCCCAAATACTAACCAGTACACTAACACGAACCTGTACCCTAAGAGGTACACTAAGCCTAAACTTTTGTCATACCCTAAACTGTACCCTAAAACAACCCAAATACCTAACCCTAACCCTAAACCTAACGCTTACCTAAAGCCTTACACTAACCCATGCCCTTATCCTAACCCGTACACTAACACTAAACCATGCACTAACACGTACGCTAATACTAAAACAGTTTCCTACACTAACCTGTAACCTAAACTGTCACCATTCCCTATCCCTAACCTTTACCCGAAGCCTAAAACTAACACGTGACGTAATCCTAAGCCATACACTAAAAGTAACCCGTGGCCTAACACATATGCTAACCCTAAACCTTCATCGTACCCTAACCTGTACCTTAAACAGTCCCCGTTCCCTAACCCTAACTCTTAACCTAACCCTAATCCTAACCCTTACCTGAAGCCTTACCCTAACCCGTGCCCTAATCCTAACCCGTACACAAACACTAATCCGTGCCCGAACATGTACGCTAACCCTAAACCGTTGTCGTACCCTAACCTGTACTCTAAACCGTCCCCGTTCTGTAACCCTAACCCTAACACTAAACATAAACCTAAACCTTACCCGAAGCCTTACCTTAACCCATGCCCTAATCCTAACCCTTACATGAACACTAACCTGTGAGCTAACACATACGGTAACCATAAACCATTGTGCTACCCTAACCTGTACCATAAACCATCCCCGTTACCTAACCCTAACCCTAACCCTAACAGTAAACCTTACCCAAAGCCTTACCCTGACCCGTGACCTAATCCTAACCAGTACACTAACACTATCCCGTGCCCTAAAACATACACAAACACTAAAATATTGGTGTCCCATAAACTATACCCTAAACCGGCCCCGTACCCTAACCCTAACCCTAACCTAACCCTAAACCTAACCGTTTCCCACAGCCTTACCTTAACCCGTGCCCTAGTCCTAACCCATATACTAACACTAACCAGTGCCCTAACACATACACTAACCATAAAGCGTTGTCGTACCCTAACCTGTAGCCTAAACCGTCCACATTCCCTAACACTAACCCTACCCCTAACACTAACCCTTACCCGAATCCTTACCCTAATCCGTGCCCTAATCCTAACCCGTATGCTAGCACTACCCCGTGCCCTAACACGCACACTAGCCGTAAACCGTTGTTGTCCCCTAACCTGTACCCTAAACGGTCCCCACTTTCTAACCCTATCCCTAACCCTAGCCATAACCCTAACCCATAATCGAAGCCTTACCCAAACCCGTGGCCTAATCATAACCCGTACACTAACACAAATCCGTGTCCAAACACATACGCTAACACTAAACCGTTTTCCTACTCTAACCTGTATCCTAAATCGTCCCGTAATGCTAATCATAACCCTAACCCTAACCCTTACCCGAAGCCTTACCCTAACCTGTGCCCTAATCCTAACACGTACACTATCACTAACCCCTGCCCTGACACATACGCTAACCATAAACCATTAACGTACTCTAACCTGTATCCTTAACCGTCACCGTTCCCTCACCATATCCCTAACACTTACCCTAACCCTAACCCTTACCCAAAGCCTTACCCTAACACGTGCCCTAATCCTAAACCACACACTATCACTAACCCGTCCCTTCACACGTATGGTAAACCTAATCCGTTGTCGTACACTAATATATACCCTAAACCGTCCCCGTTCCCTAACCATAACCCTAAGCCTGACCTGAAGCCATACACTAACCCATGCCCTAATCTTAACATGTACACTAACTATAAACCATGCCCTAACACGTACGCTAACCCTATACCGTTGTCGTACACTAACCTGTACCCTAAACCATCCCGTTCCCTAAACCTAACCCTAGCCCTAACCCTAACCCTTACCTGAAGCCTTACCCTAACCCGTGCCCTAATCCTAACTCGTATGCTAACACTAACCCATGCCCTAACACGTATGTTCACCCTAAACCATGGTCGTACACTAAACTGTACCCTAAACCATCCCCATTCCATAACACTAACCCTAACCTTAACCCTAAACCTAACACTTACCCAAAGCCTTACTATAACCCGTGTCCTAATCCTAAACTGTACAGTAACACTAACCCATTCCCTACAACGTATGCTAACCTTAAACCATTGCTGTACCATAACCTGTTACGTAAAATGTCCTGGTTCACTGGCCCTAACCCTAATCCTAATCTTAACACTTAGCTGAAGCCTTATCCTAACCGGTTCCCTACTCCTACACCGTACACTAACACTAACCCATGCCTTAACATGTACGCTAACCCTAAGCCATTGTCGTACCCTAACCTTTACACTAAACCATCCCCATTCCCAAAACTAAACCTAACCCTAACCCTAAACCTAACTCTAAACCTAACTGTAAACCTTAACGGAAGGCTTACCCTAACCCGTGCCCTAATCCTAACCCGAACACTAACACTAAGACATGCCCAAACACCTACGCTAACCATAAACCTTTGTCGTATCATAAGCCTAACCCTAAACCTCACACTTTCCCGAAGCTTCACCCTAACCCCTGCCTTAGTCCTAAACCGTACACTTACAATAACCACTGCACTAACATGTATGCTAACCCTAAACTGTTGTGGTAACCTTACCTCGACCCTAAATCATCCCCGTTACCTAACCCTAACCCTAACCCTAAACCTAACCCTTCCACAAAGACTTACCTTAACACGTGCCCTAATCCTAACCCGAACACTAACCCTAACCTGTACCCTAAACCGAATCCGTTCCCTAACACTAAACCGAAACCAAACCCTAACACTAACACTTACACGAATCCTTACCCTACTCCGTATCCTAATCCTAACCAATACACTGACACTGACCCGGGCCCTAACATGTACGCTTATCCTGAACCGTTGTTGTACCCTAACCTGTTCCCTAAACCGTCCCCATTTGCTAAACCTAACCGTAACACTAACCCAAACCCTAACCCTAAACCTAACTGTATCCAAAACCGTCCCCGTTCCCTAAACCTAACCCTAACCCTAATCCTAAATGGTTGTCATACACTAACCTGTACCCTAAACCGTCCCCATTCCCTAACACTTAACCTAATAATAACCCTAACATTAAACATTACCCGAAGCCTTACCCTAACCTGTGCCCTAATCCTAACCCATACACTAACACTAACCCATGCCCTAACACGTACGCTAAACCTAAACTGTTGTTGTACACTAACCTGTACACTAAACCATCCACGTTGCCTAACCCTAACCCTAACCTTAACCCTAACACTAACCCTTACCCGAAGCCTTACCTTAACCCATGCCCTAATCCTAAACCATACACTAACTCTAACGGGTGCCCTAAAACGTACGTAACCCAAAACCATTGTCGTGCCCTAAACGGTATCCTAAACCGTCCCCATTCCCTAACCCTAACCCTAACCCTAAACCTTACCCGAAGCCTTACCCTAACACTTGCCCTAATCCTAGCCAGTAAGCTAACACTGACCTTTGCCCTAACACGTATGCTAAACCTAAACCGTTGTCGTACCCTCAACTGTACCCTAAACCATACCCGTTCCCTCACCCTAAACCTAACCCTATCCCTAAACCTTACCAAGAGCCTTACCCTAACCCATGGTCTAATCCTAAATCATACGCTAACACTAATCCGTGCCCTAACATGTACGTTAACCCTAAACCGTTGTCATACACTAACCTGTACCCTAAACCGTTCCCATTCCCTAACCCTAACTCTAACCCTAACCCTAACCCTAACACTTACGCACAGCCTTACCCTATACCCTGGCCACAATCCTAACCCGTACGCTAACACTAAGTCATGCCCTAAATCGTACGCTAACCCAAAACCATTGTTGTAGGCTAACATGTACCCTAAACAGTCTCCGTTCCCTAACCCTAACCATAACCCTAACACTAACAATAACCCTTACCTGAAGCCTTACCCTAACCCGTGCCTTAATCCTAACCCGTACGCTAACCCTAACTCATGCCCTACCACATACACTAAACCTAAAACATTGTCATACCCTTACCTGTACCGTAAACAGTCCCCGTTCCCTAACCCAACCCTAAACTTAACCCTTACCCGAAACCTTACCCTAACCCATGCCCTAATACTAATCCGTATGCTAACAATAACCCGTGCCTTAACAAGTACGCTAACACTAAACCATTGTTGTATCCGAAACTGTATGCTAAACTATCCCCGTTCCCTAACTTAACCCTAACCCTAAACCTTACCCAAAGCGTTACGCTAACCCATGCAGTAATTCTAACCCCTACGCTAAAAGTAACCCGTACCCTAACACGTACGCTAACACTCGAATTTTGCCATACCCTAACCTGTACCCTAAACCGTCCGTTTGCTAACCCTAACCCTATCCCTAACACTTACCCGAAGCCTTACCCTAACCCATGCCCTAATCCTAACCCATACGCTAACACTAACCCATGCCCTAACACGTACGCTAACCCTCTACCATTGTCGTACCCTAACCTGTATCCATAACCGTCCCAGATCCTTAACCCTAAACCTAACCCTAACCTTAACCCTTACCCTAACCCATGCCTTAATCCTCACCCATACGCTAACACTAAACCGTGCCCTAATACATACGCTAACACTCAAACGTTGTACACTATCCTGTACCCTAAACTGTCCCCGTTCCGTAACCCTAACCCTAACCCTAACCCTGACCCTAACCCTTACCCAAAGACTTACCCTAACACGGGCCCTAATCCTAACCCATACCCCAACACTAACCCGTGCCCTAACACATACGCTAACCCTCAACCGTTGTCGTACACTAACTTTTACTCTAAACCCTCCAGATTCCCTAAACGTAACCCCAACCCTATCCATAACCCTAACACTTACCCAAAGCCTTACCCTAACCCATGCCCTAATCCTAAAACGTATGCTAACACTAACCCGTTCCCTAACACGTATGCTAACCCTCACCCATTGTCGTACACTAACTTTTACCCTAAACCGACCCATTTCCCTAACCCTAAACCTAAACCTAACCCTAAACCGAACCCTTACCCGAAGCATTACCCTAACCCTCCCCTAATTGTACCACATACGCTAACATTAACCCGTGCTCTAAAACGTACGTTAACACTCAACCGTTGTCGTACCCTAACCTGTACCCTAAACCGTCCCCATTTCCTAACCCTAACCCTAACCCTTACCTGAAGAGTTACCCTATCCCGTGCAGTAATTCGAACCCGTATGTTAACACTAACCCGTACCCTAACACGTACGCTAACTCTAAACCGTTGTCGTACCCTAACCTGTACCCTAAACCGTCCCCATTTCCTAACCCTAACCCTAACCCTTACCTGAAGAGTTACCCTATCCCGTGCAGTAATTCGAACCCGTATGTTAACACTAACCCGTACCCTAACACGTACGCTAACTCTAAACCGTTGTACCCTCACCTTTACCCTAAACCGTCCCCGTTCCCTAACCCTAACCCTAACCCTAAACATAACCCTTACCTGAAGCCTTACCGTAACGCGTGCCCTAATCCTAACCCGCACGCTAACACTAACCCATGACCTAACACGTACACTAACCCTCAACCGTTGTCGTACCCTAACCTTTACCCGAAACCATCCCTGTTCCCTAACCCTAACCCTAAACCTAAACCTAACCCTTACCCGAAGCCCTACCAAACCTGTGCCCTAATCCTAACCCGTACGCTAACACTAAACAATGCCCTAACACATACGCTAACAATCACCGTTGTCATACCCTAACCTTTACCCTAAACCATCCCGTTTCCCTAACCCTAACCATAACCATAACACTAAACCTTACCCTAAGCCTTATCCTATCCCGTGCCCTAATCCTAACCCGTATGCTAACACTAATCCATGCCTTAACACGTATGCTAACCATCAACCGTTGTCGTACCCTAACCTTTACCCTAAACCGTCTCCGGTCCCTAACCCTAACCCTAACCCTAACCCTAACACTTACCCAAAGCTTTACCTTAATCCGTACCCTAAACCAAACCCCTACGCCAACAATAACCCATGCCCTAACACGTACACTAACCCTCAAAATTTGTCGTACACTAATCTGTACCGTAAACCGTCCCCGTTACCTAACCCTAGCCCTAACTCTAAACCTAACCCTAACCCTTACCCGAAGCCTTACCCTAACCCATGCCCTAATCCTAACACGTACGCTAACACTAACCCGTGCCCTAAGACGTAAGCTACACCTCAACCGTGGTCGTACCCTAAACTCTACCCTAAACCGTCACCATTCCCTAACCCTAAGCCTAACCCTAACCCTAACCCTAACACTTACCCTATCCCGTGCCCTAATCCTAACCCTTACGCTGACACTAACCCATGCCCTAACACGTACGCTAATCCTAAACCGTTGTCATACACTAAACTTTACCCTAAACTGTCCCCGTTCCCTAACCCTAAGCCCAACCCTAACCCTAACCCTTACCCGAAGCCTTACCCTAGCCTGTGTCCTAATCCTCACACGTACGCTAACACTAAACCGTGCCCTAACACGTACGCTAACACTCAACTGTTGTCGTACACTAACCTGTAACCTAAATCGTCCCTGTTCCCTAAACCTAAACCTGACACTAACCCTAACCATAATCCTTACCTGAAGCCTTACCCTAACCTGTGCCCTAATCCTAACCCGTACCCTAACACTAATCCTTGCCCTAATACGTATGCTAAACCACAACCATTGTCGGACCCTTACCTGTTCCCTAAAGCGTCCCTGTTCCCTAACCCTAACCCTAACCCTAAACATAACCCTAACCATAACACTTTCCCGAAGCCTTACCCTAACCCGTGCCCTAATCCTAACCCTTACGCTAACAATAACACGTGCCCTAAAACGTACGCTAAACCTCAACCGTTGTCATACCCTAATTGTTCCCTAAACCGTCCCCATTCCCTAACCCTAACCCTAACCCAAAACCTACCCAAAGCCTTACACTAACCCGTGCACTAATTCTAACCCGTACGCTAACACTATCCCGTGCCCTAACACGTACACTATCCCTCAGCTATTGTCATACACTAACCTGTACCCTAAACCGTCCCAATTCCCTAACCCTAATCCGAACCCTAACCGTAAACCTAACCCTTACCCGTCTCCTTACCCTAACCCGTGCCCTAATCCTAACCCGTACGCTAACACTAACACGTGCCCTAACACGTACGCTAACCCTCAACCGTTGTCGTACCCTAAATTTTACCCTAAACTGACCCCGTTCCCTAACTCTATTCCTAAACCTAACCCTACCCCTAACCCTTACCTGAAGCCTTACCCTAACCCGTGGCCTAATCCTAAGCCGTACGCTAACACTAACCCTTGCCCGAACACGTACGCTAACCCTGAACCGATGTCATACTCTAAACTTTACCCTAAACTGTCCCCGGTCCCTAACACTAACCCTAACACTAACCCTAACCCTAACACTTACCTGAAGCCTTACCTTAACCTGTGCCCGAAACATAACCAGTATGCTAACACTAAACCTTGCCCTAACACGTACGCTAACACTCAACCGTTGTCGTACACTAAACTATACCCTAAAGCATCCCCGTTCGCTAACCCTAACCCTAACCCTAACCATAACCATAACCATAACCCTTACCAGAAGCCTTACCCTAACCTGTGCCCTAAACGAAACACGTACGCTAGCAGGAACCCGTGCTCTAACCCCTACGCTAACCCTCAACCATTGTCGTACCCTAAACTATACCCTAAACCGTCCCTGTTCCCTAACCCTAACCCTAACACTATCCCTAAACTTTACCCGAAGCCTTACCCTAACCCATGCCCTAATCCTAACCCGTACGCTAACACTACCCTGTGCCCTAACACGTACGCTATCCCTCAACCGCTGTCGTACCCTAACCTGTACCCTAAACCGTCCCCATTCCCTAACCCAAACCCTAAACCTAACACTTACCCGAAGCCTTACCCTAACCTGTGCCCTAATCCTAACGCATACGATAACACTAACCGCTGCCCTAACACGTACGGTAACCATCAACCGCTGTCGTACACTAACCGGTATCCTAAACCGTATCTGTTACCAAACGCTAACCCTAACCCTAAACCTAACCCTTACCCAAAGCCTTACCCTAACGCGCACCCTAATCCTAACCCTTACGTTAACAATAACCCATGCCCTAACACGTATGCTAACCCTCAACCGTGGTTGTACCCTAACCTGTACCCTAAACATTCCCCATTTCCTAACCATAACCCTAATCCTAACCCTTACCCGAAGCCTTAACATAACCCGTGCACTAATCCTAACCCGTACGCTAACACTAAGCCGTGCCCTAACACGTATGCTAACACTCAAACCTTGTCATTCCCTAACCTGTACCGTAAACCGTCCCCATTCCCTAACCCTAACCCTAACCCTTACCCAAAGACTTACCCAAAGCCTTGCCCTAAACCGTGCCGTAATCCTAACCCGTACGCTAACACTAACCCATGCCCTAACACGTACGCTAACACTCAACCGTTGACAAACCCTAACCTGTAACCTAAACCATCCCCGTTCCCTAACCATAACCCTAACCCTAACCCTAACCCTAACCCGAAGCCATACCCTAACCCGTGCCCTAATCCTAAGCCGTACGCTAACACTGACATGTGCCCTAACACGTACGCTGTCAACCATTTTCTTACGCTAACCTTTACCTTAAACCGTCCCTGTTCCCTATCCCTAAACCTAACCCTAACCATAACCCTAACCCTTACAAGAAGACTTACCCTAACCCGTGCCCTAATCCTAACACGTACGCTAAAACTAAACCGTGCGCTAACACTTATGCTAACCCTCAACCGTTGATGTACACTAACCTGTACCCTAATCCGTCCCTGTTCCCTAACCCTAACCCTAACCGTAACCCTAACCCTTACCCGAAGCCTTACCCTAACACGGGCCCTAATCCTAACCTGTACGCTAACACTAACCCGTGCCCTAACAC
Organism: Lipotes vexillifer; assembly: GCF_000442215.2. Taxonomy (NCBI): domain Eukaryota; kingdom Metazoa; phylum Chordata; class Mammalia; order Artiodactyla; family Lipotidae; genus Lipotes; species Lipotes vexillifer. Next base: position 21,023 of record NW_006787507.1, read on the forward strand.
ATACGCTAAACTTCAAATGTTGTTGTATCCTAAACTTTACCCTATACTGTCCCCATTCCCTAACCCTAACTCTAACCCTAACCCTAACCCTTACCCGAAGCCTGACCCTAACCCGTGCCCTAATCCTAACCGGTACGCTAAAACTAAACCGTGCCCTAACATGTACACTAACATTCAACTGTTGTCGTAGCCTAACCTGTACTCTAAACCGTCCACGTTCCCTAACCCTAACCCTAACTATAACCCTGACCCTAACTCTTATCCCAAGCCTTACCCTAACCCATGCCCTAATCCTAACCCATACACTAACACTATCCCGTGCCCTAACACATACGCTATCCCTCAACCGTTGTCGTACACTAACCTGTAACCAAAAGCATCCCCGTTCCTTAACCCTAAACCTAACCCTAACCCTAACCTGAACCCTTACCCGAAGGCTTACCCTAACACGTCCACTAATACAACCACGTAGGCTAACATTAACCCATACCCTAACACATACGCTAACCCTCAACATTTATGTACCCTAAAATGTACCCTAAACCGTCCACGTTTCCTGATCCTAACACTAACCCCGACCCGAAGCCTTACCCTAACCCGTGAACTAATCCTAACCCATATGCTAACACTAACCCGTGCCCTAACACGTACGCTATCCCTCAACCGTTGTCGTATACTAACCTGTATCCTAAACCGTCCCTGTTGCCTAACCCTAACCTTAACCCTAACCCTTACCCGAAGCCTTACACTAACTCGTGCCCTAATCCTAAACCGTACGCTAACACTAACACGTGCCCTAACACTCAACCGTTGTCATACAGTAACCTTTACCCTAAACCATCCTCGTTCCCTAAACCTAACCCCAACCATATCCATAACCCTAACCCTTACCTGAAGGCTTACCCTAACCCTTGCCCTAATCCTAACACGTACGCTAACATTAACACGTTCCCTAACACACTAACCCTCAACCATTTTCGTACCCTAACCTGTACCCTAAAACGTCCCCATTCCCTAAACCTAACCTTAACCCTAACCCTTACCTGAAGCCTTATCCTAACTCCTACCCTAATCCTAACCCGTACGCTAACACTAACCCATTCCCTAACATGTACTCTAACACTTAACCATTGTCGTACACTAACCTGTACCCTAAAACACCCCCATTCCCTAACCCTAACCCTAAACCTAACCCTAACCCTTACCTGAAGCCTTAACCTAAGCCGTGCCCTAATCCTAACCTATACGCTAACACTAAACCATGCCATAACACGTACGCTAACCCTCAATTGTTGGTGTAAACTAACCTTTACCCTAAACCGTTCCCGTTCCCTAACCCTAACCCTAATCATAACACTTTCCCGAAGCCTTACCTTAATCCGTGCCCCAATCCTAACCCGTACGCTAACACTAAACCTTGCCCTAACATGTACGCTATCTCTCAACTGTTGTCATAAACTAACCTGTACCCTAAACTGTCCCCGTTCGCTTACCTTATCAGTAAACCTAACCCTAACACTAACATTTACCCGAAGCCTTACCCTAAACCGTGTCCTAATCCTAACCAAAACGTTAACACTAATCCGTGCCCTAACACGTACGCTAAACCTCAACCATTGTCATACGTTAACCTTTACCCTAAACCGTCCCCATTCCTTAAACCTAACCCTAACACTAACCACAAACCTAACCATTACCCGAAGCCTTAACCTAACCCGTGGCCTAATCCTAACCATACGCTAACACTAACCCATGCCCTACCACGTACGCTAACCCACAACCATTTTCATAACCTAAACTGTATCCTAAACCATCCCCGTTCCCTAACCCTAACCTTAAGCATAACCCTAACCCTAAACCTAACCATTCCCTGAAGCCTTACCCTAACCCGTGCCCTAAACCTAACCCGTATGCTAACACTAACCTGTGCCCTAACACGTACGCTAACCATCAAACGTTGTCATAACCTAACCTGTACCCTAAACCATCCCCATTCCCTAACCCTAACCCTAACCCTTACCCGAAGCCTTACCCTAACACGTGCCCTAATCCTAACCCGTAAGCTAACACTAACCCGTGCCCTAACACGTACGCTAACACTCAACCACTGTCGTACACTAACCTGTACCCTAAACCGTCCCCGTTCCCTAACCCTAAACCTAAACCTGACCCTAACCCTACCCGAAGCCTTACCCTAACCCTTGCCCTAATCCTAACCCGTACGATAACACTAACCCATGACCTAACACTTACTCTAACCCTCAACCGCTGTGGTACACTAACCCGTACCCTAAACCGGCCACATTCCCTAACCCTAAACCTAACCCTAAACGTAAACCTAAAACTCACCCGAAGCCTTACCCTAAACCATGCTCTAATCCTAACCCATACACTAACACAAACCCGTGCCTTAACAAGTACGCTAACCCTCAACCGTTGCCGTAAACTAACCTGTACACTAAACCGTCACTGTTCCCTTACCCTAACCCTAACCCTAACCCTAACACTTACCTGAAGCCTTCCCCTAAACAGTACCCTAATCCTAGCCCATACTCTAACACTAACCCGTGCCCTAACACGTGTTCTAACCCTCAACCATTGTCGTACCCTAACCTTTACCCTAAACCGTCCCCGTTCCCTAACCCTAACCTTAACCCTAACCCTTAACCGAAGCCTTAGCCTAACACGTACACTAATCCTAAGCCATACGCTAACACTAAACCATGCCCTAACACGTACGTTTACCCTCAACCGTTGTCGTACTCTAACCTGTACCCTAAACTGTCCCCGTTCCCTAACCCTAAACCGAACCCTAACCGTAACCCTAACCATTACCCGAAGCCTTACTCTAACACGTGTCCTAATCCTAACCCGTATGCGAACACTAACCCGTGCCCTAACACGTACACAAAATCTCAACCTTTGTCATACCCTAACCTGTATCCTAAATCGTCCCCATTCCCTAACCCTAACACTAACCCTAACCCCTACCCGAAGCCTTACCCTAACCCATGCCCTAATCCTAACCCATACTCTAACACTAAACCGTGCCTTAACACGTACGCTAACCCTCAACCGTTATCGTACCTTAACCTGTACCCTAAACCATCCCCATACACTAACCCTAACTCTAACACTAACCCTTACCCGAAGCTGTACCGTAACACATGCCCTATCCGTAACCTGTACGCTAACACTAACCCATGCCCTAACACGTACACTAACCCTCAAACGTTGTCGTACCTTAAACTTTACCCTAAACCGTCCCCGTTCCCTAACCCTAACCCTAAACCTAAGCCCTACCTGAAGCCTTACCCTAACCTGTGCCCTAATCCTAATCCGTACGCTAATACTAACCCGTGACCTAACACGCACGCTCTCAACCGTTGTCATAACCTAACCTCTACACTAAACCGTCCACGTTCCCTTATCCTAACCTTAACCCTAACCCTAACCCTTACCTGAAACCTTAACCTAAACCGTGCCCTAAACCGAAACAGTATGCTAACACTAACCCGTGCCCTAACACATACGATAAACCTCAACAGCTGTCGTACACAAACCTGTACCCTAAAGCGTCCCCGTTCCCTAACCCAAACCCGAAACCTAACCCTGACACTAACCCTTACCCGAAGACTTAACCTAACCCGTGCCCTAATCCTAACTCGTACGCTAACACTAACCCATGCCCTAACACGCATGCTAACCCTCAACCGCTGTTGTACCCTAAAGTGTACCCGAAACCATTCCCATTCCCTAACCCTAACCCCTACCCGAAGCCTTACCCTAAACCGTGCCCTAATCCTAATCTGTACGCTAACACTAACCCGTGCCCTAACACGTACGCTAACCCTAAACCATTGTCGTACACTAACCTGTACCCTAATCCTAACTTGTACGCTAACACTAACCCGTGCCCTAATCCTAATCTGTACGCTAACACTAACCCGTGCCCTAACACGTACGCTAACACTCAACCGTGCTCGTACACAAACCTGTACCCTAAACCGTCCCTGTTCCCTAACCCTAATCCTAAACCTAACCCTAACCCTAACCCCTACCCGAAGCCTTACCCTAACCCCTGCCCTAATCCTAACCCGTACGTTAACACTAACCCATGCCTTAACATGTACGCTAACCCTCAAACGTTTTCGTAACCTAACCTTACCACTAAACCTTCCCTTTTCCCTTACCCTAACCCTAACACTAACCCTAACCCTTACCTGAAGCCTTACCCTAAACCGTGCCCTAACCTAACACGTACGCTAACAGTAACCTGTGCCCTAACACGTACGCAAACCCCCAACCATTGTTGTACCCAAACATTTACCCTAAACCTTCCCCGTTCACTAACCCTAACCCTAACGCTTACCCAAAGCGTTACACTAACCCGTGCAGTAATCCTAACCCGTACGCTAACACTAACCCTTGCCTTAACACGTACGCTAACCCTCAAATTTTGTCATACTCTAACCTGTAACCTAAACTGTCCTCATTCCTTAACCCTAACCCTTAACCTAACCCTAACCCTAAACCTTACCCAAAGCCTTACCCTAACCCATGCCCTAATCCTAATCCATACGCTAACACTAACCCGTGCCCTAACACGTACGCTAACCCTCAACCGTTGTCATACCCTAACCTGTACCCTAAACCGTCCGCTTTCCCTAACCCTGACCCTAACATTAACCCTAAGCCTAACCCTTACCCGAAGCCTTACCCTAACCCGTGCCCTAATCCTAATGTGTACGCTAACACTAACCCATGCCCTAAAATGTATGCTACCCCTCACCCGTGGTCGTACACTAACCTGTACCCTGAACCGTCCCTGTTCCCTAATCCTAACCCTAACCATAACCCTAACCCTAAAACTTACCCAAAGCCTTACCCTATCCGATGCCCTAATCCTCACCCATACGCTAACGCTAACCTGTGTGCTAACACGTACGCTAACCCTCAACCGTTGTCGTAACCTGTAACCCAAACCGTCCCCGTTCCCTAACCCTAACTCTAACCCTAACCCTTACCCGAAGCCTTACCCTAACCCGTGCCCTAATCCTAACCCGTACGCCAACACTAACATGGGCCCTAACACGTTCGCTAAACCTCAACATTTGTCATACCCTAACCTGTATCCTAAACCGTCCGCGTTCCCTAACCCTAACCCTAACACTAACCCCTACCCGAAGCCTTACACTAACCCGTGTCCTAATCCTAACCCGTACGCTAACACTAACCAGTGCCTTAACACGTACGCTAACCCTCAACCGTTGTCGTAACATAAACTGTACACTAACACATGCCCGTTCCCTTACCCAAACACTAACCCTAACCCTAACCCTGAACCTTACTTGAAGCCTTACCCTAAACCGTTCCCTAAACCTAACTTTTACACTAACACTAACCCGTGACCTAACACGTACGCTAACCCTCAACCGTTGTCGTACTGTAAACACTACCATAAAGCGTACCCGTTCCCTAACACTAACCCTTACCCATAACCTTACCATAACCCGTGCACTAATCCTAACCTGTACGCTAACACAACCCGTGCCCTAAAACGTATGCTAACCCTCAACAAATGTCATATTCTAATCTGTACCCTAAACCATCCCTGTTCCCTAACCCTAACCCTAACCTTGACCCTGACCCTAGAACTTACCAAAAGCCTTACCCTAACCCGTGCCCTAATCCTAGCCGTATGCTAACACTAACCCGTGCCCTAATACGTATGCTAAGCCTCAACCGTTGTCATACCCTAACCTTAACCCTAAAACGTCCCTGTTCCCTAACCCTAACCCTAAACCTAACCCATACCCAAAGCCTTACCCTAACCCGTCCCCTAATCCTAATCCGTACGCTAACACAAACCCGTGCCCTAACACGCACGCTAACACTCAACCATTGTCATACACTAACCTGTACCCTAAATCATCCCCGTACCCTAACCCTAAACCATAACCTAACCCTAAACCTAACCCTTACCCAAATCCTTACCCTAAACCGTGCTCTAATCCTAACACATACGCTAAAACTAACCCGTGCCCTAACACATACGCTAAACCTCAACCGTTGTCGTACCCTAACCTGTACTCTAAACCATCCCCGTTCCCTATCCCTAACCCTAACACTAACCCTAAACCTAACCCTTACCCGAAGCCTTACCCTTACCCATGTCCTAAACCTAACTGGTACACTAACACTAACCCGTGCCCTAACACGTACACTAAACCTCAACCTTTGTTATACCCTAAACTGTATCCTAAACCGTCCCCGTTCCCTAACCCTAACCCTAACACTAACCCCTACCCGAAGCCTTACCCTAACCCGGGCCCTAATCCTAACCCGTACGATAACATGAACCCATGCCCTAACACGTAAGCTAAACTTCAACCGTTGTCGTACACTAACCTGTACCCTAAAATGTCCCCATTCCCTAACCCTAACCCTGACGCTAACCCTTACAAGAAGCCTTACCTTAACACGGGCCCTAATCCTAACCCGTACGCTAACACTAACCCGTTCCCTAACACGTACGCTAACCCTCAACAATTGTCATACACTAACCTGTACCCTAAACCATCCCCATTCCCTAACCCTAAAGCTAACCCTAACCGTAACCCTAACCCTTACCCGAAGCCTTACCCTAACCCGTGCTCTAATCCTAACCTGTACGCTAACCCAAACCCATGCATTAACACGTACACTAAACCTCAACTGTTGCCGTAACCTAACCTGTACACTAAACCGTCCCCATTCCCTTACCCTAACCCTAACCCTACACCTAACCCTTAACCGAAGCCTTACCCTAACCAGTTCACTAATCCTAACCCGTACGCTAACACTAACCCGTGCCCTAACACATACGTTAACCCTCAACCGTTGTCATACACTAACCTGTACCCTAAACTGTCCCCATTCCCTAGCCCTTAACCGAACCCTAACCCTAAATCTAACCCTTACCCGAAGCCTTACCCTAACACGTGTCCTAATCCTAACCCATACGCTAACACTAACCCATGCCCTAAAACGTACGCCAACCCTCAACCATTGTCGTTACCTAACCTGTACCCTAAACTCTCCCCGTTCCCTTAACCTAAACCTAACCCTAATCCTAACCCTAACCCTTACCCGAAGCCTTACCCTAAATTGTGCCCTAATCCTAATCCATACGCTAACACTAACCCATGCCCTAACACGTATGCTAACCCTCAACCATTGTCGTACACAAAACTTTACCCTAAACCGTCCCCATTCCCTAACCCTAACACAAACCCTATCCCTAACCCTGACCCTTACCTGAAGTCTTACCCTAAATCGTGCCCTAATCCTAACCCGTAGGCTAACACTAACCCGTGCACTAACACGTACACTAAACCTCAACCGTTGTCATACAGTAACCTGTACCTTAAAATGTCCCCGTTCCCTAACCCTAACCTTAACCCTAACCATTACCCGAAGCCTTACACAAACCCGTGCCCTAATCCTAACCCATACGCTAACACTAACCCGTGCCCTATCACCTACGCTAACGCTGAAACTTTGTCGTATCATAAACTGTACCCTAAACCATCCCTGTTCCCTAACTCTAACCCTAAGAGTAAACCTAACCCTTACCTGAAGCCTGACCCTTAACCGTGCCATAATCCTAACCCATACGCTAACACTAACCCGTGCCCTAACACGTACTCTAAACCTCAACTGTTGTCAAAACCTAACATTTACCCTAAACCATCCCCGTTCCCTAACCCAAACCCTAACCCTAATCCTAACCCTTACCCGAAGCCTTGCCTTAACCAGTGCCCTAATCCTAACCCCTACCCTATCAATAACTCGTGCCCTAACACGTACGCTAACCCTCAACCGTTGTCATACAAAGTAGTCTCACTTCCACCCGGTCAAAAGGGCAATCTGAAAAACGTGTAAAATCCAGAAAGTCAGGACCGACCATGGAGAACAGGGAGCATTGTTATGCTGATGGGCGGGATGTAAATTGCCACCAGGCACTCTGGAGAAATGTATGGAGTTTCCTGAAACATAGAAAAGACAAATATACATAGCCTAGGGCACTAGGTTTAGGAAAACTGAAATCAAAAAGACACAGCCACCACTAAGTTAGGGGCTGATCTCTTTACAAAAACCTCGTCCACAGTACAACTTAAATATCCCAGAAAGCAAAAAATGGATCACCAAATTGTGGCACTTACGTGCAATGGAATATCACTCAGCGATGAAATCAATGCCATCAGGCCCGTAGCAGCATAATGAGTGGGTTTAGGTATGATGATTCTAAGTGAAATAAGTGACACAGACAAAGCAACATCGTAAAATATCACTAATACAGGGAATGTAATCTTGGCTACACATGAACTGAATTGCAAAACAGAAGAGAGTTTCTCATTTAGATAACAAACATAAGCTTGCGTAAGGGGAAAGGTGAGTGGGGGTGCTGCATAAAACCAGGATTGAAATTAGCCCAGATACCGTTACATAAGCCAAATATGTAATAGAAAAGACCTACACCTTGCTCAACGAAATGGACTCAACTCCCATATTCAACACATAGGTATATGCCTGAATGGTAGGTATCTTACAACCTATGTATTTATTTGTCTCCGTAAAAGAATCAAGTGTGTGTATAGCGGCATAAACACACCAGTGAAAATCAGCTAAATCCCATTATGAAAATAAATTTAAAGAAAAAAACACAATGACAGTGAAATACAGAAATTCTTACGTAATTCACTTAGGGCTTGTGATGAAACCTGGGTTTACCACATCTACACCCACACCTGTGTGAGACATATGGCAGGACACTTGGGGCTGATAGGATTGGTGAGGTTCAGAGAGCAAATGCAGACCCTTTGAAGGCATACTGCATGTTACACATTCCATGGGTCCAAAATACACAGGTTTAAGGGATTCTTCCTTCAGCTAAAACATGCATGGGAAACCCAGAGTACGGTACTCCGTGTGATCGAGCAAAGTTCCTAAATTGCATCTCGGTTGACATGCCCTGGTACTCGTGTTGGCCATTCCAGACGCTTTCCTGACACTCTCGACACTTGGAGAGTCAGTGCCTTTATCCTCCTGTATCACACAGTTTGCAAATTCTGCGGAAGGTGGACCAGAATGGGGAGAACCAATCAGAGACTGGCTGTAGGTGTTTTCACGGGCACATTTAACTATAATTTCCCACCAGCAAGAAGAATTAACCCAATCATCAGCATGCTGTGCCTGAACAAGACTAGGGACTGAAGCAATCATGCGGTATTGCGGCCAGCTCACAAGGAAGCGAGTAGAGAAAAGGATCTCAAAGGCACTGTATTTCACAAACATGCAGAGTTATAAATGACAGCTTTCATCCAAAAATATATTGAAGTAAGGCTGCGAAGAGGACTTGAAAGTAAGGCAGAATTGCAGGAAACCAATTTCAGGAGGTAGTTTGGAATTGCATTTAAAGCCTAGGAAAATAGGCAGAACGTCGACCTGTTTGCGCTTGGCCAAAAAGCACGTATGCAGTTTTTCCTGAATTTATTCAGGAAAAAACGCATATGCGCTTTTTGGCCAACGAAGCAAGCTTGCAATGGAAATCTGCGCTACAATAAAGACTCACTTTCCCCTGGTCAAAAGGGCCATCTCAGAAAACTGTAAAATCCAGAAAGTCAGGACAGGCAATGGAGAACAGGGAGCACTGTAATGCTGATGGGCGGGATATAAAATGCCAAGAGCCACTCTGGATAAATGTATGGTGTTTCCTGAAACATCGAAAAAACAAAGGTACGTAGCCTAGGGCACTAGGCTTAGGAAAACTGAAATCAAAAAGACAGAGAAACCCAAAAGTTTGGAGCTGCTCTCTTTACAAGATCCTCCTCCACATTACAAGTTAAATATCCCAGAAATCAAAAAATGGATCAACATGTTGTGTCACTTACGTGCAATGGAATATCACTCAGCAATGAAATCAATCTCATCAGGCCCGTAGCAGCATAGTGAGTGGATTTAGGTACGATGATTCTAAGTGCAATAAGTCACACAGAAAAAGAAATATCATAAGATATCACGAATAAAGGGAATGTAAACTTGGCTACACATGAACTGAATTACAAAACAGAAGAGAGTCTCTCATTTAGAAAACGAACTTATGCTTGCATAAGGGGAAATGTGAGTGGGGGTGCTGCATAAAACTAGAGATTGAAATGAGCACAGATACCATTCCAGAAGCCAAATATATAACAGACAAGACCTACTCCTTGCTGAACGAAATGGAATCAACACCCCATATTGAACGCATAGGAATATATTTTACTGGCAGGAATCTTAACACCTATGTATTTATATGTCTCCATAAGAGAATCAAGTGTGTGTACAGCGGCATAAATGCAGCAGTGAAAATCAGCTAAATCCCGTTATGAAAATAAATTTTGAAAAAACCCACAATGACAATGAAATAGAGAGACATTCTTACATGATTTATTCAGGGTTGTGATGAAACATGGATTTACCACCTCTACACCCACATCTGTGTAAGACATAAGGCTGGACACTTGGGGCTAATAGCATTGATGAGGTTCGGAGAGCAAATGCAGACTCTTTGAAGTCAGACTGCATGGTACCCATTCCACGGGTCCCAACTCCCCAGGTTTAAGGGATTCTTCCTTCAGCTATAACATGCATGGGAAACCCAGAGTATGGTACACCGAGTGATCGTGCAAATTTGCTAAAATGCATCTCAGGTGATGTGCCCTGGTTCTCGTGTTGGCCATTTCAGATGCTTTCCTGACACTCTACACACTTGGGGAGTCAGTGCCTTTAACCTCCTGTTTCGCACAGTTTGCAAATTCTGTGGAAGATGGACAGGAATGCGACGAACCAAAGAGAGACTGGCTGTAGGTGTTTTCATGGGCACATTTAACTCTAATTTCCCACCAGCAAGAAGAATTAACCAAAGCCTCAGCATGCCGTGCCTGAACCAGACTAGGGTCTGAAACAATCCTGTGGTATTGCGGCCAGCTCACAAGACAGGGAGTAGAGAAAAGGATCTCAGGGGCACTGTATTTCACAAACCTGCAGAGTTACAAATGACAGCTTTCGTCTAAAAATATACTGAAGTAAGGCTGCGAAGAGGACTTGAAATTGAGGCAGAATTGCAGAAAACCGATTTCAGGAGGTAGTTCGGAATTGCATTTAAAGCCTAGGAAAGCAGGTAGAACGTCGACCAGGATGCCCTTGGTCAAAAAGGGCGTATGCATTTTTTCCTGAATATATTCAGGGAAAAACGCATTCTCCCATATTGGCCAACCAAGCAAGCTTGCAATGGAAATCTGCGCTACAATGAAGTCTCACTTCCCTCCCGTTCAAAAGGGCCATCTGAAAAAAGTGTAAAATCCAGAAAGGCAGGAGAGGCCATGGAGAAAATGGAGCGTTTTTATGCTGATGGGCAGGATGTAACTGGCCAACAGCCACTCTGGAGAAATGTATGGTGTTTTCTGAAACATCAAAAATACAAAGATACATAGCCTAGGGCACTAGACTTAGGAAAATTGAAATCAAAAGACAGAGGCACCCCAAAGTTTGGGGCTGTTCTCTTTACAAGAAGCTCATCCAGGGTACAAGTTAAATATCCCCGAAAGCAAAACATAGATAACCAAATTATGGCAATTATGTTCAACGAAATATCACTAAGCCATGAAAACAATGTCAGCAGGCCCGTAGCAGCATAATGAGTGGATTTAGGTACAATGATTCTAAGTGAAATATGTCAGACAGAAAAAGATACATCATAAGATATCACTAATACAGGGGATGTAAAATTGGCTCCACCTGAACTGAATTAGAAAACAAAATAGAGTCTCTCCTTTAGAAAATGAACTTATGCTTGAGTAAGGGGAAAGGTGAGTGGGGGTGCTGCATAAAACCAGAGCTGGAAATGAGCACAGGTACCATTCCAGAAGCCAAATATATAATACACAAGACCTACTCTTTGCTCAATGTAATGCACTCAACACCCCATATTCAACACATAGGAATATACCTGACTGGTAGGAATCTTAAACCTATGTATTTATATGTCTCCTTAAGAGGATCAAGTGTGTGTACAGCGGCATAAACGCAACAGTGAAAATCAGCTAAATCCCATTATAAAAATAAATTGCAAAAACAGAACACAATGACAGTGAATTAGGGAGACATTCTTATATAATTCATTCAGGGCTTGTGATGAAACCTGGATTTACCACATCTACACCCACAGCTGTGTGAGACATAAGGCTGGACTCTTGGGGCTGATAGGATTGGTGAGGATCGGAGAGCAAATGCAGACCCTTTGTAGTCAGACTGCATGGTACCCGTTCCAAGGGTTACAAATCCCCAGGTTTAAGGGATTATTCCTTCAGCAAAATCATGAATGGGAAACCCAGAGTATTGTACACCGTGTGATTGGGCCACGTTCCTAAAATGCATCTAAGTTGACGTGCCCTGGTACTCGTGTTGGCCATTCCAGACGCTTTACTGAAACTCTCGACACTTGCAGAGTCAGTGCCTTTAACCTCCTGTTTCAAACAGTTTGCAATTTCTGCGGAAGATGGGCAGGAATGGGGAGAACCAATGAGAGACTGGCTGTAGTTGTTTGGACTGGCACATTCAACTCTAATTTCCCACCAGCAAGAAAAATTAACCAAAGCCTCAACATGCCGTGCCTGAACCAGACTAGAGTCTGAAGCAATCCTGTGTATTGCAGCCAGCTCAGTAGAAAGCGAGTAGAGAAAAGGATCTCAGGGGCACTGTATTTCACATACCTGCAGAGTTATAAATGAAAGCTTTCATCCAAAAATATATTGAAGTAAGGCTGCGAAGAGGAGTTGAAAGTGAGGCAGAATGGCAGGAAACAGATTTCACGAGGTAGTTTGGAATTGCATTTAAAGCCTAGGTAAATAGGCAAAACGACCACCAGGATGCCCTTGGCCAAAAAGGGCATATGCGTTTGTTCCTGAATATATTCAGGAAAAATCGCATACACACTTTTTGGAAAACCAAGCAAGCTTGCAATGGAAATCTGCGCTACAATGAAGTCTCACTTCGCCCCGGTCAAAAGGGCCATCTGAGAAAAGTGTAAAATCCAGAAAGGCAGGATGGGCCATGGAGAAGAGGGAGGGTTGCTATGCTGATGTGCGGAAAGTAAATTTCCAACAGCCACTCTGGAGAAATGTATGGTGTTTCCTGAAACATCGAAAAAACAAAGGCACATGGCCTAGGGCACTAGGCTTAGGAAAATTGAAAACAAAAAGACAGACCCACCCCAAAGTTTGGGGCTGCTCTCTTTACAAGAACCTCTTCCACAGTATAAGTTAAATATCCCAGAATGCGAAAAATGGATCACCAAGTTGTGGCCCTTATGTGCAATAGAATATCACTCAGCAATGAAATCAATCTCATCAGGCCCGTAGCAGCATAATGAGTGGATTTAGGTACGATGATTCTAAGTGAAATAAGTCAGACAGAAAAAGAAACATCATAAGATATCACTAATAAAGGGAATGTAAACTTGGCTCCACCTGAACTGAATTACAAACAGAAGAGAGTCTCTCATTTAGAAAACGAACTTATGCTTGAGTAAGGGGAAAGGTGAGTGGGGGTGGTGCATAAAAACAGAGATTGAAATGAGCACAGATACCATTCGAGAAGCCAAATATATAATAGACAATACCTACTCCTTGCTGAACGAAATGGACTCAACACCCCATATTCAACGCATAGGAATATACTTTACTGGTAGGAATCTTAACACGTATGTATTTATATGTCTCCATAAGAGAATCAAGTGTGTGTACAGCAGCATAAATGCAGCAGTGAAAATCAGCTAAATCCCATTATGAAAATAAATTTCAAAAAAAACCCCACAATGACAGTGAAATAGAGAGACATTCTTACATAATTCATTCAGGGCTTGTGATGAAACCTGGATTTACCACATCTACACCCAGAGTTGTGTGAGACATAAGGTTGGACACCTGGGGCTGATAGCACTGATGAGGTTTGGAGAGTAAATACAGACCCTTTGAAGCCAGACTGCATGGTACCCATTCCATAGGTTCGAACACCCCAGGTGTAAGGGTTTCTTCCTTCAGCTATAACATGCATGGGAAACCCAGAGTATGGTACAACGAGTGATCCGGCAAAGTTCCTAAAATGTGTCTCAGTTGACATGCCCTGGTTCTCGTGTTGGCCATTCCAGATGCTTTCCTGACACTCTACACACTTGGAGTGTCAGTGCCTTTAACTTGCTGTTTCGCACAGTTTGCAAATTTTGCGGAAGATGGACAGGAATGAGGGGATCCAATGAGAGACTGGCTGTAGTTGTTTGGACTGGCACATTCAACTCTAATTTCCCACCAGTAAGAAGAATTAACCAAAGTCTCAACATGCCGTGCCTGAACCAGACTAGGGTCTGCAGCAATCCTGTGGTATTGCAGCCAGCTCACAAGAAAGCCAGTAGAGAAAAGGATCTCAGGGGCACTGTATTTCACAAACCTGCAGAGTTATAAATGACAGCTTTTGTCTAAAAATATATTGAAGTAAGGCTGCGAAGAGGACTTGAAAGTGAGGCAGAATTGCAGGAAACCTATTTCAGGACGTAGTTTGGAATTGCATTTAAAGACTAGGAAAAGAGGCAGAACGTCGACCAGGATGCCCTTGGTCAAAAAGTGCATATGCGTTTTTCCCTGAATATATTCAGGGAAAAACTCATACGCCCATTTTGGCCAACCAAGCAAGCTTGCAATTGCAATCTGCACTACAATGAAATCTCACTTCCACCCGGTCAAAAGGGCAATCAGAAAAAAGTGTAAAATCCAGAAAGGCAGGAGAGGCCATGGAGAATAGGGAGCGTTTTTATGCTGATGGGCAGGATGTAATTGGCCGACAGCCACTCTGGAGAAATGTATAGTGTTTCCTGAAATATCAAAAAAAAAAAAAAGGTACATAGCCTAGGGCACTAGACTTAGGAAAATTGAAATCAAAAAGACAGAGGCACCCCAATGTTTGGGGCTGCTCTTTTTACAAGAACTTCATCCAGGGTACAAGTTAAATATCCCAGAAAGCGAAAAATAGATCACCAAGTTATGGCAATTACGTGCAATGAAATATCACTAAGCAATGAAATCAATGCCATCAGATCCGTAGCAGCATAATGAGTGGATTTAGGTACAATGATTCTAAGTGAAATAAGTCACACAGAAAAAGAAACATCATAAGATATCACTAATACAGGGAATGTAAACTTGGCTCCACCTGAACTGAATTAGAAAATAGAAGAGAGTCTCTCATTTAGACAATGAATTTATGCTTGCGTAAGCGGAAAGGTGAGTGGGGTGCTGCATAAAACCAGAGATTGAAATGAGCACGGATACCGTTCCAGAAGCCAAATATATAATAGACAATACCTACTCCTTGCTGAACGAAATGAACTCAACACCCCATATTCAACGCATAGGAATATATCTGACTGGTAGGAATCTGAAAACCTATGTATTTATATGTCTCCGTAAGAGGATCAAGTGTGTGTACAGCGGCATAAACGCAGCAGTGAAAATCAGCTAAATCCCATTATAAAAATAAATTTCAAAAACAAAACAAAATGAAAGTGAAATAGAGAGACATTCTTACATAATTCATTGAAGGCTTGTGATGAAACGTGGATTTACCACAACTACACCCACAGCTGTGTGAGACATAAGGCTGGACACTTAGGCCTGAAAAGATTGGTGAGGTTCAGAGAGCAAATGCAGAACCTTTGAGGTCAGACTGCATGGTACCCGTTCCATGGGTCCCAACTCCCCAGGTTTAGGGGATTCTTCCTTCAGCTGAAACATGCATGGAAAACCCAGAGTATGGGCCACTGTGTGATCGGGCAATGTTTCTAAAATGCATCTCAGTTAACGTGCCCTGGTACTCGTGTTGGCCTTTCCAGACGCTTTCCTGAAAATCTCCACACATGAAGAATCAGTGCCTTTAACCACCTGTTTGGCACAGTTTTCAATTTCGGTGAAAGATGGACAGGAATGGGGAGAACCAGTGAGAGACTGGCTGTAGTTGTTTGGACGGGCACATTCAACTCTAATTTCCCAGCAGCAAGAAGAATTAACCAAAGCCTCACCATGCCAGGCCTGAACCAGACTAGAGTCTGAAGCAATCCTGTGTATTGCAGCCAGCTCAGAAGAAAGCGAGTAGAAAAAAGGATCTCAGCGGCACTGTATTTCACATACCTGCAGAGTTAGAAATGACAGCTTTCATCTAAAAATATATTGAAGTAAGGCTGCGAAGAGGACTTGAAAGTGAGGCAGAATTGCAGGAAACCAATTTCAGGAGGTAGTTTGGAATTGCATTTAAAGCCTAGGAAAATAGGCAAAACGTCGACCAGGATGCCCTTGGCCAAAAAGGGCGTATGCGTTTTTTCCTGAATATATTCAGGAAAAAACGCATACGCCCTTTTTGGCCAACCAAGCAAGCTTGCAATGGAAATCTGCGCTACAATGAACTCTCACTTCCCCCCGGTCAAAAGGGCCATCTGAGAAAAGGGTAAAATCCAGAAAGGCAGGACAGGCCACGGAGAAGAGGGTGGGTTGCTATGCTGATGTGCGGGATGTAAATTGCCAACAGCCACTATGGAGAAATGTATGGTGTTCCCTGAAACATCGAAAATACAAAGGCACATGGCCTAGGGCACTAGGCTTAAGAAAATTGCAGACAAAAAGACAGACCCACCCCAAAGTTTGGGGTTGCTCTCTTTACAAGAACCTCTTCCATGATATAAGTTAAATATCCCAGAATGCGAAAAATTGATCACCAAGTTGTGGCACTTACGTGCAATGGAATATCACTCAGCAATGAAATCAATGTCACCAGGCCCATAGCAGCATAATGAGTGGATTTACGTACGATGATTCTAAGTGAAATAAGTCACCCAGAAAAAGAAACATCAGAAGATATCACTAATACAGGGAATGTAAACTTGGCTACACATGAACGGAATTACAAAAGAGAAGAGAGTCTCTCATTTAGAAAAGGAACTTATGCTTGAGTAAGGCGAAAGGTGAGTGGGGGTGCTTCATAAAGCCAGAGATTGAAACGAGCACAGATACTGTTCCAGAATCCAAATATGTAATAGCGAAGACCTACTCCTTGCTCAACGAAATGGACTCAACACCCCATATTCAACGCATAGGAATATACCTGACTGGCAGGAATCTTAAAACCTATGTATTTATATGCCTCTGTAAGAGAATCAAGGGTGTGTACAGCGGCATAAACGCAGCAGTGAAAATTAGCTGCATCCCATTATAAAAATAAATTTCCAAGACAAAACACAATGACAGTGAAACAGAGAGATATTCTTACATAATTCATTCAGGGCTTGTGATGAAACCTGGATTTACCACATCTACACCCACAGCTGTGTGAGACATAAGGCTGGACACTTGGGGCTGATAGGATTGGTGAGGTTCCGAGAGCAAATGCAGACCCTTTGAAGTCATACTGCATGGTATCCGTTCCATGGGTCCCAACTCCCCAGCTTTAAGGGATTCTTCCTTCAGCTGAAACATGCATGGGAAACCCAGAGTATGGTACACCGTGTGATTGGGCAAACTTCCTAAAATGCATCTCAGTTTACGTGCCCTGGTACTCGTGTTGGCCTTTCCAGATGCTTTCCTGAAACTCTCTACACTTGGAGAGTCAGTGCCTTTAACCTCCTGTTAGGCACAGTTTTCAATTTCTGTCGAAGATGGACAGGAATTGGGAGAACCAATGAGAGACTAGCTGGAGGTGTTTGGACGGGCAGATTTAACTCTAATTTCACACCAGCAAGAAGAATGAACCAAATCCTCAGCATGCCCTGCCTGAAGCAGACTAGGATCTGACATAATCCTGTGATATTGCGGCCAGATCACAAGAAAGCGAGTGGAGAAAAGGAGCTCAGTGGCACTGTATTTCACAAACCTGCAGAGTTATAAATGACAGCTTTCGTCCTCAATATATTGAAGTAAGGCTGCAAGAGGACTTGAATGTGAGGCAAATTGCAGGAAACCTATTTCAGGATGTAGTACGGAACTGCATCTAAAGCCTAGGAAAATAGGCAGCACGTTGACCAGGATGCCATTGGCCAAAAACGGCGTATGCGTTTTTTCCTGAATATATTCAGAAAAAAACACATACGCCCTTTTTGACCTACCAAGCAAGCTTGCAATGGAAATCTGCGCTACAATGGAGTCTCACTTCCCCCCAGTCAATAGGGCCATCTGAAAAAAGTGTACAATCCAGAAAGGCAGGACAGGCCATGGCGAACAGGGAGACTTTTTATGCTTTTGGGCGGGATGTAAATTGCCAACTGCAACTCTGGAGAAGTTTATGGTATTTCCTGAATCATCTACATAACAAAGCTACATATCCTAGGGCACTTCCACTTATGGTCCTATAGCTTAGGAAAATTAAAATAAAAAAGACACAGCCACCCCAATATTTTGCGTGCTGTGTTTACAAGAACCTGATCTTCAGTACAATTTAAATATCCCAGAAAGAGAAAAATGGATAAAGAAGTTGTGGTCCTTACATACTATAGAATATCACTCAGCAATGAAATCAATGTCATCAGGCCCATAGCAGCATCCTGAATGGATTTAGTTATGACGATTCTAAATGAAATAAGTCACACAGAAAATGAAACATCGTAAGTTTTCACTAATAGTGGGAGTGTTAACTTGGCTACACATGAACTAAATTACAAAATATAACACAGTCTCACATTTACAAAACAAACTTATGCTTGCTTAAGGGGAATGTTGAGTTGTGGTCCTTCATAAAACCAGAGATTGATATTAGCACAGATACCATTCCAGAAGCCAAATATTTAATAGATAAGGTCTACTTCTTGCTCATCGAAATAAACTCAACAATTAGGCATCACCTCACACCTGTTAGACTTTGCATCATCAGAATATCTACAAACAACAAATGCTGGAAAAGGTGGGGAGAAAAGGAACCCTCTTCCACTATTGTTGTGAATGTAAATTGATACAGTCACTACATAGAATTGTATTTAGTTTTTTAAAAAACTAACTATAGAATTACCATATGATCCAGCAATCTCACTACTGGACATATACACAGGTAAAAAGCATATAGCAAAAAGAGACATTCACTGCAACGTTCATTGCATCACTATTTACAATCACAAGGTAATGGAAGCAACCTAAATGCCCACAGACAGATGAATACATAAAGATGTGGTACATATATAAAATGGACTATTACTAAGCAATAAATAAGAATGAATTTGGCTCATTTGTAGAGATGTCGGTGTATCTAGAGACTGTCACACAGAGTGAAGTAAGTCAGAAAGAGAAAAACAAATATGGTATATTAATCCATATATGTGGAACCTAGAGAAATTGTACAGATGAACCATTTTCCAAGGCAGAAATAGAGCAACAGATGTACAGAAGAAACATATGGACAGCAAGGGCGGAAGCTGTGGGGGCTGGGGGTGGGAGGAATTGAGAGATTGGGATTAGCATGTATACATTTATATGTATAAAATAGATAACCAATAAGAACCTGCTGTAGAAAAAATGTAAATAAAATTCAAACTTAAAAATAAAATTAAAAATAGTAACACAGAAAAGAATTTCTTCCCTTCACATACATGTATTTATATGAATAAATTATTTCCATGCTTATATCTGTAATTACAAAAAAGAGGAATAAAATCTAACTTGAACCAAGAACGAACAGATCCCACCACTTACACAGAGGAAAACCATATCAGGGCACTTACTCCAGTTGTAAACAATTCTGAAGTTAGTCAGTGGTGGGGAATCATCTCCCATTCAGCCAGCAGCCCCCAGACAACAAGCGTCCTCATTGCAAAGCTGGGGGACTGTGCCGAGGCATCTGTGAGTAAACGTGAGCTGAGCTCCAGGCCAGCTGCTGCTGAACTGTTCCCACACTTCCCAGGAAAAACACCTGAATATGTACAAGGACTTGAAAGCCTAGAGGAAGAGTCATGGAGCCACATGAGCGACAGCATGCCTGCCGACTTGTTTCCTGAAGGCCAGCCAGGATGCTCCTGGCCCTAGGCACTCTTCTCTAAGCTTTCCATTTCCCTGCCTGAGATAGCCCTCCTGTCCTGGACCCCAATGTTTATTTCTTTCCTTACTTCTTCCCAGGGAGAAATTCCAGTGGCAGGTTTGGGTGACACATACTCTTCTTTAGCAGGTGACAGTATGGCAACAGCTGCAGAAAGTACAGCAGAGCACCACTCACACTGGGCCACCCACAAAGCCGTGGCCTCTCACTCCCTCCCACCAGCCCAGCCCCGAGACTGCTGAAAGGGCAGAGAATATGGCGTCAGGCACAGCTGAAGTGGCTTTCGCTAAATGGGTGATTATATTGCTCTCAATGGAGACACACCTGGGGAGGGCTCGCCGACACAGTCAGGCTGCCCAGGTCAGCCAATCATCACCCCTCAGGGGCTCACAGTTGCAGAAAATGGAACTTGATGAACCGGCCAAGTCTAAGGAACTGGTGTGGGCTCCTGAGAGTCAGGATAGAAAAGGGGCTGCAGCTCTGGCTTGTTTTCTAATCATTTTATCTGACCCATGAGTGGGAGACAACTACAAAAAAACCCTCTCCTAATGAGAGGAACCCAGGTGTCAGGGAGAGGAGGGGTGGGTGTTGGGTGGAGACAGAGGCTTGGTGTCCCAGGTGCAGTGGAAGTCTCTGGAAGGATACGCGGAGGGAGGCCGCACAGTGTGATGCCCAGAGTCACAGACCTGTCAGAGCGGCTGTTTGTTAGTTCAAGTCCTGCTCTAAGGTGCTCTGTGTCAGCTCTGAGCGACATGTGAGCTGGGGGTGCTCAGCAATGAGGGCTATGTGCATTGCTCCTGTGTGCCCAGCCTTGCCACGGTACCTGCAAGTGTAGCTCTGTATCCTGAGAAGGGCCTGACCACGAGAAACCCATGGGCCGCAGGGGACGTGCCCAGGGAATCCCATATCTTGGGAAGGGCCTGACCAGGAGAGCCCTGTGGGCTGAGGTGGGGGTGGGCTATCTTCCCAGGTGAGCTTCATATCCTGGGATTGGCCTGACCAGGAGAGACCCATGGGCTACTGGGGACGTGGTGAAGTATGTCAGGACAGTCAGTGAAGCCACTGAGGATATACCCCCAGTAGTTCCTAATCTCTACACCCTGCTGGTCATTCTACCAACCACCAGGACATCGTATTCTGTATTAGTCTTCAATGATGCCTTCTTTTGTATTCCATTAGTCTCAGAGTCACAAGCAATTTTGGCTTGTGAGTGGCAGGACTTAACATACAACAAACACAATACTTCCTGGCCATCTTGCCCCAAGGGTGCAAAAATTACCACACCATCTTTGCGGAAAGCTTAGCTAAAGATCTAAAAGTTCTACCTCTGGAAAAGGAAACCCTCCTTCAATATGCAGATGACATTCTGATTGCCAGCCCTACTAAGCAGGACTCTGATCTACCAAGCCAATAAAGGATAAAAGGTGTCCAAGAAAAAGCTCAAATATCACAGACTAAGGTGACCTGCCTGGGCTTCATTCTAACAGAAGGTTGGAGAAGCCCATCCCAGTAAAGGGAAGAAACCATTTGCAGCCTTACCCATTTCTAAAACTAGAGACAGCTTAGGGGTTCCTGGGGAGACCAGGGTTTGCTGCATCTGGATCGCTAACTACAGTCTAATAGCTGGGCTTCTATATGAAACACTGAAAGGAAAAGATGATGATCCTTTTGAATAGAATCCAGAAGTGGCCTTTCAAGAATGGAAAGAGCAGTCAATTTAGACCCTTGCCCTGGAAATCCCTCATTTAGCTAAACCCTTTGACATTTACATACCCGGTGAAAGGTGAATCGCCATTGGAGTATTAGTTCAAAAACTGGTACCACTTGAAATGGAACAACACAAGAATGCCAACCAGCTAGGATAATATACGGTCACCAAGGGGCTTGGCCCACCGCCATATCTGGCCAAGATATGGGCGGTATCTAAATACCTGGAAATCAGCAGCCCGAAAGGCCACCTCCCTCTTAAGGGAAAAGGACCCCACGTGGTGATCCTAACCACCAACCATGCCCTGAAGTTGCAGGGTTCGCTCCATGGACACACTGACCTCGACTGAGGAGGCCCTCCAACTCCAACCTCCAGAGAGACAACCAGGGACAACGGGGCACCATGTCGACTCATGTGATCATCACTTGACCTGGAGTTTCTCTCAGAAAACAACAAGACTGTGTCCCAAAACAGTAGACTATTGCTTGCAGGACTTACTGCACCCAGAGGGGAGCTAATAAGCTTGCCACGGGGAACCGTATATCACGCTGTCACCATAGAAAGGCCTACAGACACCACGATGATGGTGGCCAGTAAGACCGGCTGGACTCCTGGCTACTTCAAAAGGCTGTTGACTCAGTGGCCATAATGGTCCTTGATCACAACTGACCCTGGACTGTGTGGGAGTTAACTGGGCAGGGCTCTAACACCTGGTGCTGTTTTTACAATAATTCAGGGGTCTAATTGAAGAAAGCACAGACTACAGGTCAGAGCATCTAGGCTGGCAGAAACAGGCAGCCTAAGGTGGCTGAACAAATGTGGGGTGGGGGAAAGCCAGCCCCCACAGGATCTCTGCACAACTCTTTCCTGAACCCTTAAAGGTCATTAGAATCTATAACACTTCCAATGCTTGGTGCTCAGGCAGACAAGCAGGGAGGCACGAGGCCTGGGGACAATCAACGTCACATGGAGGCTGCTGGGGAGAAGTTCTGACCCTCGTCCCCGGGTATGAGGGCTCCCAACTCAGCACTCAGCAGTTACCGAAGAGGGGTCTGCACCCTCAGCACTCCAAGAATGAGGAACGGGACAAAAGGCAGAGGAGGAGTTTGTCACTGGCAAAGCCCTTTAAACATCCCTGGGAGATAAAAATAGAATCTGGGCAATAAAATAAAGTCTAACCTTTTTGATCCTTTGTGCTTTGTCTAATTTCACATGCTCCTAGGGCCCAGCATGCAGACATCCCACACCCGGCACTTCAGACCAGATTACCTAGTGCAGAATGGCGGGGTCAACCCCTCAGCTCGCGGGGCCCAGTGCAGACTCCGTGACATAGAGCCTGAGCTGCAGCCAACCTGGCCCTTGATAGCTCCACTCCCTCCCTCCCACTGACTCTCACAGGATCTCTACACAGCAGCCGAGCCCACAGCCCACAGGGTAGTACACGCTCTTACCTCTCCATTCTCTGATCAAAATATAAACTTTCCTTTTTTTCTGAACCAAACTCAGTCTCGATCTGTTGGTTCCAATGACACTGAGCCGGGGGACACTTGTTGGGACCCAATCTGGAGGATCAGTAGCAGAAATTGAGAACATTGTAACTTCAATGAACAGATGTGTGAGCCAAACTGTAATTAGCATAGAACAGTGTATAAGGCTCGGGTAAAGTAAGATGTTTCTAATACTTCCATTTGATATTTCCATCACTTAATTATAAGCAAGCTCAGTGAAGAGGTTTTTCTTATTTGTCAGGTCAATATTAGAGAAATGAAGTGATTTCTTTCCAAGAATGTGTATCTAATAATCTTGGTTAATGCTTCAATCTTGTTTTAAATGCTTTTCCATTGAAAATGATGCCTCTCTTCCAGCTCCCCCATTTCTGAGAAGTATAAAATCTTATAATTTATTATTACCAAAGGGGAAAGGTGGGAGTTGGGATAAATTAACAGTTTGGGATTAGCACATACACACTGCTATGTATAAAATAGATCATCAACAAGAAACTACTGTATAGCACACGGAACTAATCTCAATATTTGGCAATAAACGATAAGGTGAAATAATCTGCAAAAGAATAAATATTTTTATTGACATCATCTATCAATGACAGTTAAAATGTAACCTAAGGGAAGATGATAGTGAGTGCTTCTGACCCTGAAGATTTCAATCATCTAAAGTTCAGACTCTATCTACTTCCCAAGGCCCTTAATGAACATATGTGTAGCCGTAGCTTAAAATGTTCCCCGGTATGGGTTTCGGACAGACACTGATTTGGAAAAAGCCCTAGTGTTCTCCTTACATGAACGGACTTGTCTCCTTACATGAACGGACTTGTAGAAAGGACTTGTCATTAACCACAAGAAAAGGGGCTGAACATCGCCAACATTGCAGTTAGCCAAAAAGGGTGTATGGGTTTTTTTCTGAAAATATTCAAGAAAAGAGCATACACCCTTTTTAGCCAACCAAACAGGTGGGCACTGGAAATCAATACTACAAAAGATATCACTTTGCATCAGTCTGAAGAGCCATCCTCATAAAATGTAAACACAAGAAAAGGAGGACAGGACGAGGAGAAAAGGGAGCCCTGTGAGGCATATAGTGGAAATGAACATTCCCAACGGCCACTCTGGAGAAGTGTATTGTGTTTACTAAAACATGTAAAAAATGAGCTACAGAGCATAGGCCACTTGCACTCATGGGCGTATATCTTGGGAAAAACAAAAATCGAGAGGACACAAGCACCCCAATGTTTACCGCCTCTCTGTTTAAAAGACCCTCAACTAGGATATAACTTAAATGTCTCTGGAGGGAAGAAGTGGATAGAGATGTGGTACTTACATACAGTGGAATATTACTCAGCCTGGAAATTAGTGAAATATGGCCAGTTGCAACAATTCCAGAGGAGTTACATATGATCACTCTAAGTGACATAATTCAAAAAGAACAAGACACATATCATAAGATACCACTTAAAGGTGGAATCCAAAATGGTTACACATGAAATAAATTACAAAATAAAGACATAGTCAAATATGTAGAAAACAAGCATAAGGCTGCTAAACGGGAAAGGTGGGGAGGGGTGCGGCATTATCCAGGAGGTTGAAATTAGCAAAGATACCATTCCAAATACCAAATTGATAATCAACCAGGCCTACACCGTAGCTAAAAGAACTTCACTCAGCACACTCAGGTCACAACAACAGAATATATATGACTGGTAAGAATCTAAAAAAAATTTATTGATGTCTCTCTGTACATGAATCAAGTGGATGTACAGCAGAAAGGAACAGTGCTTTGAAAATCAGCTGTAACCAATATAATAATAAATTGAAAAAAAATGACAGAGAGACAGAGAAAACCTCTTACAACTTTTCCTGAGGGGCAGTGATGCAACATGGATTGAACACAGCTAGACCCACAGCAGGATGAGACATAAGGCTGGAAACGGTTTGTGCTTAGAGAAATGTGAGGTTGGATGAGGAAATGCACACCCTTTAGAGTAATACTACGTGATACCCATTCAATGGGTCCCAAATCTGCAGGCTCAAGGGATCTTCCTACAGCTAAAACATGCATGGGAAACCCAGAGTATGGTCCACTGTGTGATCGGGCAAAGCTTCTAAAACGCACCTCAGTTTACGTTCACTGGTTCTCGTGTTCGCCATTCCAGATGTTTTCCTGACACTCTCCACACTTGGAGGGTCAATGCCTTTAACCTCCTGTTTGGCACAGTTTGCAATTTCTGTGGAAGATGGACAGGAATGGGGAGAACCAATGAGAGACTAGCTGTAGGTGTTTGGACGGGTACGTTTAACTCTAATTTCCCACCAGCAAGAAGAATTAAGCAATTGCTCAGCACCCCGTGGCTCATACAGAGTAGGGTCTGTAGCAATTGTGCAGTTTTGTGGCCAGCTCACAAGAAATCGAGTTGAAAAAAGGAGCTCAGGGTCACTGTAATTCACAAACCTGCAGAGTTATAAATGACATCTATCGTCCAAAAATATATTGAAGTAAGGTTGCGACGAGGACTTGGAAGTGAGGCAGAATTGTAGGAAACTGATTTCAGGAGGTATATTGGATTTGCTTCTAAAGCCTATGAAAATAGGCAGAACGTCAACCAGGATGCCCTTAGCCAAAAAGGGCATATGCGTTTTTTCCTGAATATATTCAGGAAAAAACGCATATGCCCTTTTTCTACAGCCAAGCAAGTGTGCAATGGAAATCCGCACTACAATATAGCCTCGCTTCTCCCCGGTCATAATGGTCATCTGAAAAAAGTGTAAAATCCAGAAAGGCACACAGGCCATGGAGAACAGGGAGCCTTGTTTTGCTGATGGGTGGGATGTAAATTGCCAACAGCCACTCTGGAGAAATGCATGGTGTTTCCTGCAACATCTAAAAAACAAAGCTACATAGCCTAGGGCACTAGGCTTAGGAAAATTAAAATAAAAATGTCAAAGCCACCCCAAAGTTTGGGGCTGCACTGTTTACAAGAACCTCGTCTTCAGTACAAGTCAAATACACCAGAAAAATAAAAATGGATAAAGAAGTTGTGATACTTACCTACTATGGAATATAACATAGAAATGAAATCAATGTCATCAGGCCCATAGCAACATAATGAGTGGATTTAGGTATGATGATTCTAAGTGAAATAAATCAAACAGAAAATGAAACATCGTAAGATATCACAAATAGACTGAGTGTAAACTTGGCTAAAGACAAACTGAATTACAAAACAGAACAGAGTTTCACATTTAGAAAACAAACTTATGCTTGCTTAAGGCGAAAGGTGAGTTGGGGTGCTGCATAAAAGTAGAGATTGAAATTAGCACAGTTACCGTCCCATAAGCCAAATATGTAATTGACAAGATCTACTCCTTGCTCATTGAAATAAACTCAACAATTAGGTTCACCTCACACCTTTTAAAATGGGCATCATCAGAAAATCTACAAACAACAATGATGGAAAAGGTGTGGACAAAAGGAACCCTCTTCCACTATTGTTGTGTATGTAAATTGATACAGTCACTATGGAGAACAGTATTGAGTTTCTTAAAAAACTAACAATAGAATTACCATATGATCCAGTAATCCCACAACTGGGCATATACCCAGACAAAACCATAAATTAAAAAGAGACATTCACCACAATGTTCATTGCATCACTATTTACAATCACCAGGTAATGGAAGCACGCCAGGTAATGGAAATATGCATAAAGAAGTGGTACATATATAAAATGGAATAGTACTAAACCATAAAAAGGAATGAAATTGGGTTATTTTTAGAGATGTCGATGGATCTAGAGACTGTCATACAAAGTGAAGTAAGAAAGAGAAAAACCAGTACTGTATGTTAATGCATATATGTGGAACCTAGAAAAATTGTACAGATGAACCGTTTTGCAAGGCAGAAATAGAGCAATGGATGTAGAGAACAAACGTATGGACAACAAGGGGGGAAGCTGTGGGGGGGTGGTGGGATGAGTTGAGAGATTGGGATTGGCCTATATACATTTTTATGTATAAAATAGATAACCAATAAGAACCTGCTATAGAAAAAAATAAATAAAATTCAAAATAAAAAAAATAAAATAAAAAAAGTAAAACAGAAATAAAAGTTCTTCCCTTCACATCCGTGAATAAATTATTTGCATGCTTACATCTGTAAATTAAAAAAAGAGGAATAAAATCTACCTTGAACCAAAAATGAAAAAAAGAAAAAAAAACAGAACTCACCAGTTACACAGAGGAAAACCGTATCAGGGCACTTGCTACAGTTGTAAATAATTTTGAAGTTGGTCAGTGGTGGGGAATCATCTTCCATTCAGCCAGCAAGCCCCAGGCAACAAGCATCCTCATTGAAAAGCTGGGGGACTGTGCCGAGGCATCTGTGAGTAAACGTGAGCTGCGCCCCAGGCCAGCTGCTGCTGAACTGTTCCCACCCTTCCTAGGTAAAACACCTGAATATGTACAAGGACTTGAAAGCATAGAGGAAGGGCCATGGAGCCACATGAGTGACAGCATGCTGGCCGACTTGGTGCCTGCAGGCCAGCCAGGATGGCCCTGGCCCTGGGCACTCTTCTGGAAGCTTTCCATTTCCCTGCCTGAGATAACCCTCCTGTCCCGGCCCCCACTGCTTTTTTCCTTCCTCACCTCTGCCCAGGGAGAAATTCCAGCAGCAGGTATGGGTGACACATCCTCTTCTTTAGCAGGTGGCAGTCTGGCAACTGCTGCAGAAAGTCCAGCAGAGCCCCACTCACAAGGGCCCACCCACAAAGCCGTGGCCTCTCACTCCCTCCCACCAGCCCAGCCCCGAGACTGCTGACAGGGCAGAGAATACGGCGTCAGGCAGAGCTGCAGTGGCTCTTGCTGCCTGGGTGTTTATATTGATCTCAACCGAGGCACACCTGGGGAGGGCTGGCTGGCACGGTAAGGCTGCCCAGGTCAGCCAATCATCACCCCTCAGGGTCTCACAGTTGCAGAAAATGGAACTTACTGAACCAGCCAGGTCGAAGGAACAGGTGTGGGCTCCTGAGCGTCAGGATAGAAAAGTGGCTGCAGCTCTGGCTTGTTTTCTAATCATTTTATCTGACCCATGAGTGGGAGACAACTTCAAGAAAACCCTCTCCTAATGACAGGAACCCAGGAGTCAGGGAGAGGAGGGGTGGGTGGTGGGTGGAGACAGAGGCCTGGTGCCCCGGGTGCAGTGGAAGTCTCAGGAAGACCAGGCGGAGGGAGGCTGCAGAGAGTGAGGCCCAGGGTGAAAGACCTGTCCGAGCTGCTGTTTGTTAGTTCAAGTTCTGCTCTGAGGTGCTCTGTGTCAGCTCTGAGTGACATGTTAGCTGGGGGTGCTCAGCAATGAGGGCTATGTGCATGGTTCCTGTGTGCCCAGCACTGCCACTGTACCTGCAAGTGTAGTTCTGTATCCTGTATCCTGGGAGGGGCCTGACCACGAGAACCCAATGGGCTGCAGGGGACCTGCCCAGGGAACCCCATATCCTGGGAGGGGCCTGACCAGGAGAGACCCATGGGCTGCTGGGGACCTGGGGAAGGATGTCAGGACAGTCAGTGAAGCCACCGAGGATATACCTCCAGTAGTTCCTAATTCCTACACTCTGCTGGTCATTCTACCAACCACCAGGACATGGTATTTTGTATTAGTCTTCAATGGTGCCTTCTTTTGTATTCCATTAGTCCCAGAGTCACAAGAAATTTTGGCTTGTGAGTGGCAGGACTCAACATACAACAAAAACAATACTTCCGGGCCGTCCTGCCCCAAGGGTTCAAAAATTCCCTCACCATCTTTGGGGAAAGCTTAGCTAAAGACCTAAAAGTTCTACCTCTGGAAAAGGAAACCCTCCTTCAATATGCAGACGACATTCTGATTGCCAGCCCTACTAAGGAGGCCTCTGAACTACCAAGCCAATAAGGGATAGAAGTTGTCCAAGAAAAAGCTCAAAGATCACAGACTAAGGTGACCTGCCTGGGCTTCATTCTCACAGAAGGTCAGAGAAGCCCATCCCAGGAAAGGCAAGAAAGCATTTCAGTCTTACCCATTTCTAAAACGAGAAGACAGCTTAGGGGTTCCTGGGCAGACCAGGGTTTGCTGCATCTGGATCGCTAACTACAGTCTAATAGCTGGGCCTCTATATGAAACACTGAAAGGAAAAGATGATGATCCTTTTGAATAGAATCCAGAGGTGGCCTTTCAAGAATGGAAAGAGCAATCAATTTAGACACTTGCCCTGGAACTCCCTTATTTAGCTAAACCCTTTGACCTTTACATACCGGGTGAAAGGTGAATCGCCATTGGAGTGTTAGTGCAAAAGCTTTGACTACTTGAAATGGAACAATGCAAGTATGCCATCCAGGTAGGATAAAGTACCATCACCAAGGGGCTTGACAGCTCAGCCCCGAGACTGCTGACAGGGCAGAGAATATGGCGTCAGGCACAGCTGCAGCAGCTCTTGCGGCCTGGGTGTTTATATTGATCTCAACCCAGGCACACCTGGGGAGGGCTGACCGGCACGGTTAGGCTGCCCGGGTCAGCCAATCATCACCCCTCAGGGTCTCACAGTTGCAGAAAATGGAACTTACTGAACCGGCCAGGTCCAAGGAACAGGTGTGGGCTCCTGAGAGTCAGGATAGAAGAGGGGCTGCAGCTCTGACTTCTTTTCTAATCATTTCATCTGGCCCATGAGTGGGAGACAACTTCAAGAAAACCCTCTCCAAATGAGAGGAACCCAGGTGTCAGGGAGAAAAGGGGGTGGGTGGTGGGTGGAGACACAGGCTTGGTGCCCTGGGTGCAGTGGAAGTCTCTGGAAGGCCAGGCAGAGGGAGGCCGCACAGAGTGATGCCCAGGGTCACAGACCTGTCAGAGCTGCTGTTTGTTACTTCAAGTCCTGCTCTAAGGTGCTCTGTGTCAGCTCTGAATGACAGGTGAGCTGGGGATGCTCTGCAATGAGGGCTATGTGCACGGTTCCTGTGTACCCAGCCCTGCCACGATACCTGCATGTGTAGCTCTGTATCCTAGGAGGGGCCTGACCATGAGAGCCCCATGGGCTTCAGGGGACCTGCCCAGGGAACCCCATATCCTGGGAAGAACCTGACCACAGGATCCCCAAGAGCTGGCGTGAGGGTGGGGTACCTGCCTAGTTGAGCTCCATATCCTGGGATTGGCCTGACCAGGAGAGACCCATGGGCTGCTGGGGACCTGGTGAAGGATGTCAGAACAGTCACTGAAGTCACTGAGGATATTCCTCCAGTAGTTCCTAATTTCTACACCCTGCTGGTCATTCTACCAACCACCAGGACATCGTATTCTGTATTAGTCTTCAATGATGCCTTCTTTTGTATTCCATTAGTCTCAGAGTCACAAGCAATTTTGGCTTGTGAGTGGCAGGACTTAACATACAACAAACACAATACTTCCTGGCCGTCTTGCCCCAAGGGTTCAAAAATTCCCACACCATCATTGCGGAAAGCTTAGCTCAAGACCTAAAAGTTCTACCTCTGGAAAAGGAAACCCTCCTTCAATATGCAGACGACATTCTGATTGCCAGCCCTACTAAGCAGGACTCTGAACTACCAAGCCAATAAAGGATAGAAGTTGTCCAAGAAAAAGCTCAAATATCACAGACTAAGGTGACCTGCCTGGGCTTCATTCTAACAGAAGGTCAGAGACGCCCATCCAAGGAAAGGGAAGAAACCATTTGCAGCCTTACCCATTTCTAAACCTAGAGACAGCTTAGGGGTTCCTGAGGAGACCAGGGTTTGCTGCATCTGGATTGCTAACTACAGTCTAATAGCTGGGCTTCTATATGAAACACTGAAAGGAAAAGATGATGATCCTTTTGAATAGAATCCAGAAGTGGCCTTTCAAGAATGGAAAGAGCAGTCAATTTAGACCCTTGCCCTGGAAATGCCTCATTTAGCTAAACCCTTTGACCTTTACATACCCGGTGAAAGGTGAATCGCCATTGGAGTATTAGTGCAAAAACTTTGACCACCTGAAATGGAACAACGCAAGAATGCCATCCAGGTAGGATAAAGTATGGTCACCAAGGGTCTTGGCCCACTGCAACATCTGGCCAAGATACGGGCGGTATCTAAAAACCTGGAAATCAGCAGCCCGAAAGGCCACCTCACTCCTAAGGGAAAAGGACCCCACGTGGTGATCCTAACCACCAACCATGCCCTAAAGGTGCAGGGTTCACTCCATGGACACACTGACCTCGAGTGAGGAGGCCCTGAACTCCAACCTCCAGAGAGACAACCAGGGACAATGGGGCACCATGTCGACTTGTGTGACCATCACTTGACCTGGAGTTTCTCTCAGAGAACAACAAGACTGCGTCCCAAAACAGTAGACTATTGCTTGCAGGACGTACTGCACCCAGAGGGGAGCTAATAAGCTTGGAAAGGGAACCGTATATCACGCTATCACCATAGAAAGGCCTACAGACACCACAATGATGGTGGCCAGTAAGACCGGCTGGACTCCTGGCTACTTCAAAAGGCTGTTGACTCAGTGGCCATCATGATCCTTCATCACCACTGACCCTGGACTTTGTGGGAGTTGAGCAGGCAGGGCTCTAACACCTGGTGCTGTTTTTACAATAATTCAGGGGTCTAATTGAAGAAAGCGCAGACTACTGGTTAGAGCATCTAGGCTGGCAGAAACGGGAAGCCTAAGGCGGCCGTACAAATGTGGGGTCGGGTAAAACAAGCCCCCACAGCATCTCTGCACAACTCTTTCCTGAACCCTTTAAGGTCATTAGAATCTATTACACTTCAAATGTTGGTGCTCAGGCAGACAAGCAGGGAGGCACGAGGTCTGGGGACAATCAACGTCACATGGAGGCTGCTGGGAGAAGTTCTGACCCTCGTCCCCGGGTATGAGGGTTCCCAACTCGGCACTCAGCAGTTACAGAAGAGGGGTCTGCACCCTCAGCACTCCAAGAATGAGGAACGGGACAAAAGGCAGAGGAGGAGTTTGTCACCAGCAAAGCCCATTAAAAATCCCTGGGAGATAAAAGTAGAATCTGGGCAATAAAATAAAGTCTAACCTTTTTTATCCTTTGTGCTTTGTCTAATTTCACATGCTCTTAGGGTCCCACATGCAGAGGTCCCACACCCAGCACTTCAGACCAGATTTCCTAGTGCAGAATGGCTGGGTCCACACCTCAGCTCACCTGGCCCAGTGCAGACTCCACGACATAGAGCCTGAGCTGCAGCCAACCTGGCCCTTGATAGCTCCACTCCCTCCCTCCCACTGACTCTCACAGGATCTCTACACAGCAGCCCATCCCACAGCCCACAAGGTAGCGCACGCTCTCACCTCTCGATTCTCTGATCAAATCATAAACTTTCCTTTTTTTCTGAACCAAACTCAGTCTCGATCTGTTGGCTCCAATGACACTGGGCCGGGGGACACTTGTTGGGGTTCAATCTGGAGGATCAGTAGCCGAAATTGAGAACATTGTAACTTCAATGAACAGATGTGTGAGCCAAACAGTAATTAACATAGAACAGTGTATAAGGCTCGGGTAAAGTAAGATGTTTCTAATACTTCCATTTGATATTTCCATCACTTAATTATAAGCAAGCTCAGTGAAGAGGTTTTTCTTATTTGTCAGGTCAATATTAGAGAAATGAAGTGATTTTTTTCCAAGGATGTGTATCTAATAATCTTGGTTAAAGCTTCAATCTAGTTTTAAATGCTTTTCCATTGAAAATGATGCCTCTCTTCCAGCTCCCCCGTTTCTGAGAAGTATAAAATCTTATAATTTATTATTACCAAAGGGGAAATGTGGGACAGGGATAAATTAACAGTTTGGGATTAGCACATACACACTGCTATGTATAAAATAGATCATCAACAAGGAACTACTGTATAGCACAGGGAACTACTCTCAATATTTTGCAATAACCTATAAGGGGAAATAATCTGAAAAAGAATAGATACTTTTATTGACATCATCTATCAATGACAGTTAAAATGTAACCTAAGGGAAGATGATGGTGAGTGCTTCTGACCCTGAAGACTTCAATCAGCTAAAGTTCGGACTCTGCCTACTTCCCAAGGCCCTTTATGAACATATGTGTAGCAGTAGCTTAAAAAATTCTCTAGTTTGGGTTTCGGAGAGACACTGATTTGGAAAAGCCCTGGTGTTCTCCTTACAGGAACGGGACCCTTCCTACTGCTAAAATATGCCTGTCACACCCAGAGGATGGTACACCGTCTGATCGGGAAGAGTTTGGAAAAGGCATCTCATCTTCTCATCTCCTGGTGCTTGGTTTTCCCCCTCCAGCATCTTTACTAACAATCTCCCTACTTGGAGATGTCAGCACTGTCAACATCCTGTTGCGTACAGTTTGCAATTTGTCCAGAGGATGAAGCGGAAGGATGAGGAACAATGAGAGAAAAGTCCTAGGTATGCAGACAGGCACATGTCAGTCTAATTTCCAATCAGGAAGACGAATTGTCCAAAAGCTAGAATTGCCCATGGAATCAGAATAGGACTTGAGGAAATCCCACGGCTTTGTGGCCAGTTCGTGAAAACACAAGTTGAAAAATGGAAATCAGGGGTATTAAAATTCATGGAACTGCAGAGTTGAAAATATCTATCACTGAAAAATGTATTGAGGAAAGTCACAGAAAAGGACTTGTAAGTAAGGGTGAATGGCAAGAAAGGGATTTGAAGATGTAGCAAGGACTTGCCATTAAGCACAAGAAAAGGGGCTGAACATTGCCAACATTGCAGGTGGCCAAAAAGGGTGTATGGGTTTTTTTCTGAAAATATTGAAGAAAAGGTCATACACACTTTTTAGCCAACTGAACAGGTGGGCACTGGAAATCAATACTACAAAATATATCACTTTGCATCAGTCCAAAGAGCCATCCTCATAAAGTGTAAACACAAGAAAAGGAGGACAGGACGAGGAGAAAAGGGAGCCCTGTGAGGCTTATAGTGGAAAAGTACATTCCCAACGGCCACCCTGGAGAAGTGTATTGTGTTTACTAAAACATCTAAAATATGAGCTACAGAGCATAGGGCACTTGCACTCATGGGCGTATATCTTGAGAAAAAGAAAAATCGAGAGGACACAGGCCCCCCAATGTTTACTGCCTCTCTGTTTAAAAGATCCTCGACTAAGATATAACTTAAATGTCTCTGGAGGGAAAAGATAGATAGAGATGAGGTACCTATGTAGAGTGGAATATTACTCAGCCTGGAAATCAATGAAATATGGCCAGTTGCAAAAACTCTAAAGGAGTTACGTATGATCATTCTAAGTGACATAATTCAAAAAGAAAAAGACACATATCATAAGATTTTACTTAAAGGTGGAATCCAAAATGGTTACACATGAAATAAATTACAAAACAAAAGCATAGTCAAATATGTAGAAAACACTCACAAGGCTGCTAACCGGGAAAGGTGGGGAGGGGTGAGGCATTATCCAGGAGGTTGAAATTAACAAAGATACCATTCCAAATACCAAATTGATAATCAACAAGGCCTATACGGTAGCTAAAAAACTGCACTCAGTACACTCAAGTCACTGCAAAAGAATATATACGACTGGTAAGAATCTGAAAAAGAATTTATTGATGTCTCTCTGTACGTAAATCAAGTGGATGTGGGGGCTTCCCTGGTTGCGCAGTGGTTGGGCGTCCGCCTGCCGATGCAGGGGACGTGGGTTCGTGACCCGGTCTGGGAAGATACCACATGCCGCGGAGCGGCTGAGCCCATGAGCCATGGCCGCTGAGCCTGTGCATCCGGAGCCTGCGCTCCGCTAACGGGAGAGGCCACAGCAGTGAGAGGCCCGTGTAATGCCAAAAAAAAAAAAAAAAAAAAAAAAGAAAAAATGGTTTGCCCAGACAAGGGACTGCCACTTACAACTTATTGTTTAGAGGGCTGGAACTGCATATCTCCATCTCTGGAAGTTATCCTAAGGCTTAGGGTGTGCAATGAGGTAGCACTGCACCTACAGGGGAATCAGCAGTAGTTGAAATCAAGAGGACTAGGTTTCTGGTGTGTGAGGTGGTAGGTAGTGAGGCACAAAGCTAGCAGATTTCAACTGTGCAGGACATTTTTCATTAAGAAACGCTTTGGTTTACAGAGGAAGCTGGATGTTTGTGAGCTCTTTTCCTTTTTTCAAATTTTCATTAAAATATATTGATTAACTTTTAGCTAACTTAGTTTTACTTTCACTAAAGAAATATCTTTAATCTACCTTGTAAATGATAACTCTATGCTTTCACTGTAAAAATCTTTCTCTTACTGATCTTTTGACCTTCATAGTTTTTGAAGACTCAAACTATTTCATTTCCTATAATCCACATTGGCAAGATGACAACAATACAGGTGGAACTCAAATAGCATTTTCCTGTTAAACTCTTCTCTCAAGTCTCAGAACTATCTCAGATTTTGGCCTGTCTACACAGCAAAATGGAGAGAACTATTATTAATCACCTCACTTCAGAGTCTGTTGGATGAATGGGAATCCAGTGTCTTCTGCAAACACTGTTGTGCCCTGGACCCACCCAGGTTCCATTTCCATAAAGTCCCTGAGTAAGGGGAAACTACTCTCTTGCTTTTGAAAAGAGACATGATTTTCAAAAACCTTCTCTCCTTGCATCTTCTGTTCATTGTTTGTTGTAGTTCTACCCAGAATATTAAAGGCCTATTAATTTAAAAGTTTTCATGGAAAATTAAAAATGCTAAATTTAACCACCTTTAATTGAACTATACAGATTGTATACTGAATTCATCAATCAGCCAAACCCAAATCATTATTTCCAGAATTGCCACCCTTTAAGTGTCTTGTATTATTTATCCTCCTCCCGACACCCACACCTGGTTGAACTAGGCCATGTGATTTCTGTGGGACCTCTCTTTGTACCGAATCCTGTGTTTGCACAATGCTAAGACAGATTCCTAGATATATACAGAACAAGAAGGGAAACAGTTTCATCTAACAAAATTGTCAAACGACACTGTGGAAAAGTTAATTGCAAATGGCTAGAAATTGAATGGACTAATATTTACTTGTACAATTTAGTGGCTTTTGATATAAATTTGCTGTGGTTCTTTAATGGCAATGAATACCTCCAAATTAGTCATTTCCCAAACAAAACTCATTACTACATTTCATAGGAGAACAAAATTCTATTTGTATATAAAACAGAAACAATATGTTGTCAAAAGGATATTCTTCTCAATATAGCTTAATTCAGAGGTAATCAAATTTGGCCTCTGAGTTCGTATTATGACATATAATTCAAATGTAACAGTCTGAGGAAAGATAATTTTTGTTTTTCTGTTTGTTTGTTTTAAGATATATTTTAATACAGAATTACAAGGGTAACTCCCAACATGTAAGGAAGATGTACACTTCCCCATATGAAACATATAGACATTATTTTTCACATAATGATTTTATCCTGGTTTTACAACAAAGTTTTGGTTAAAAGTGTTTTGTTTTTATTTTTACATATTTTTTGGAGTATAACTGCTTTACAGTGGTGTGTTAGTTTCTGCTTTATAACAAAGTGAATCAGTTA
>NW_006787510.1:0-212 GCF_000442215.2 Lipotes vexillifer
CCGTTGCAAGCTTGCTTGGTTGGCGAAAAAGGGCGTATGCGTTTTTTCCTGAATATATTCAGATAAAAACGCCTACGCCCTTTTTGGCCAGGGTATCCTGGTCGGCATTCTACCTATTTTCATAGGCTTAAATGCAATTCCAAACCACGTCCTGAAATCGGTTTCCTGAAATTCTACCTCACTTTCAAGTTCTCTTCGCAGCCTAACTTCAG
>NW_006787511.1:0-2333 GCF_000442215.2 Lipotes vexillifer
AACTGAATCACTTTGCTGTACACCAGCAACTAACACAACATTGTAAATCAACTATACTCCAATATGAAATAAAAATTAAAAATTTTAAAAATAACCTTTTCATTATGCATAGGAAAAAAAGAATCTTCTCTTTTCTTTGGGAACACATGTACACAGCTATTCTAGGTAAATTAAGAATATTCTTTGTGTCTAGCTTCTCTTAGGGTTGGAGATTCTATCATTCTCTTTGTTCATCCATATTGTATTTATGCAACATTTAAGTCTATTTCTCTTCTCCTGTCCTGAAGATGCACAAGGAAGGGCATCCATCCCTTCTGTAGCAAGAGCCTTCCTGTACCTGAAGATAATGTTTAATCACTCATCAGCTTTATTGTCTCAAGAACCAAAAAAAATTAACTTTTTTAAAGTTGTTAGAGAATATGGTTCAATGTCGACCCACATATAACATCCAAAAACCTTAAGGAAGTGAGGGAAGAGGAAAGGAATAATCAAAAAGAAAGGAACAGCAGGCCAGATGAAATAGGAAATAAAGGCTAAAAGGAGAGAAGAAAGAAAATATCCTTGACAGACTTCAAAAATAATATGAGTGCTTATCATATGCAAGGCACTATGTAGAGGGCTTTATACAGTTGTCATATACCTAGCACTTAACTGAATGTGTACCTCGTGTCAGGCATCATTCTACGTGCTTTTCATATATGAGCTCACATAATCTTCACAATATCCCAAGGGTAAGATATTCCCGTATTTCGGATAAGGAACTGAAACACAGGCTCATAATTCGTTCATATTCTTGGTGCATTCTATGAAGGACATCATTATTTCTATTTTATAGATGTGAAAACTGAGTATCACATTAAATAACATGCCCATGATCAAAACAGCTGGTAAGTGATAGGGCTGGGTTTTTTACCAAGAATTCTCTGATTCCAAAGTACCTACATGTCTAACTTAAGAGAAGAAAGAAAATAGTGCCACATGCCTGGCACTATTCAAAGAGTTGGGGAAATGGGACTCAAACCCAGAAGTCCAGTTCCAGAGCTATGCTCTTCCAACAACACTATACTGCCTCTTGTAATTAAAATATATAATGGGAGCAACTGTTTGGGATCATGAAAAATAAGAATGGTCTAGTAGGTAAATATACACTGTTACTACTATATAACTAATATTTCTTGAACACTTACTAAATACTCTGGTAGACACTGTAACATGCCACCCAGATCCCCCTCAGGAATGAAGGACTTATTTCACCAGTTGATGGGAATCCTAAAAGAAGACAGCCCTCAATTGTCAGCTCTCACTGAAAAAACTTACCTATGGGGTTGGCTGAGGTCTTTGTTGGGATGCAGTACAGCTCATTTCCCACAGGTGTTGATCCAAAATGCACTTTCTAATAAATAATAAACATCCTGAATGTAAAGTTTGACCTGAGAGTTTGCTTTCCTAGGAACCCAACCTGAAACAACATTTTACAGAATCTCTTTTAAGTCTCACCATCCTATGAATTAGGTGCTATTATCTTCGTATACTCATTTTACAAATGAAGACACTAAGGCCTAAATTTCCCAAGGTCATAGAGCTGGTCAAGGATGGAAAAGAATTGGAACAGAGAATGTATAATTCTGGAGGCTGTACCCTCAACTTCTACATGACTGTATATAGAGAGACAGGCTCTATATACAGGCTACCACACACACACACACATATATATACACACACACATATATATATATATATATATATATATACGTGTGTATATATATATATATATATATATATATACAGACTGTATATATTGGGACTAGTCATTAGTTCAACATGGATTTAATACCGAGGGGAAAGAGGCACTCTGAGGACTCTCAAATCTTGAGGGAAAAGAAATCTAACATTTATGTGTAAAGCATAGTTAAGAATAATGTTCGTAGTTGGAATAACCTGGAATGTAAACCAGGTGCCCTGAAAAGGAAGACTGGTCAAGAAAATAGTCAAACAATTTTTACCTCTGCACCTTCTACAATTTATTTCTTAAGGAGAGAGAGCTAAGGACCAAAAAATGTTCCCATATGAAAGAGGAGAGGAAAATGTTCAATTAAAGATATACCTTAGGGTTTCCCTGGTGGTGCAGTGGTTGAGAGTCCGCCTGCAAGTGCAGGGGACACAGGTTTGTGCCCCGGTCCAGGAAGATCCCACATGCCACGGAGCGCCTAGGCCTGTGAGCCATGGCCGCTGGGCCTGCGCGTCCGGAGCCTGTGCTCCGCGGTGGGAGAGTCCACAACAGTGAGAGGCCCACATACCACAAAAAAAAAAAAAAAAAAAAAAAAAAAAACCTT
>NW_006787513.1:0-235 GCF_000442215.2 Lipotes vexillifer
GGCTGGAGCACCAAGAGCCTTTCATCCACACGGCTCAGAATAAAAGGGAGAAAAAAATAGAAATAAATAAATAAAATAAAATAAAGTTATTAAAATAAAAAATAATTATTAAGATAAATATATGTATATATATTTTACTAGCAATAGTTGACTTTATTTTTTTATTTATTTATTTTTTTTTAACATCTTATTGGGGTATAATTGCTTTACAATGGTGTGTTAGTTTCTGCTTTAT
>NW_006787514.1:0-275 GCF_000442215.2 Lipotes vexillifer
ACCTCATAGCGTTGCTGTAATCCATAAACACGGTTAAGTGCCATGGTAAATGTTAGAGGCTCTCTGGTTATTGTGAATTAAAATACCTCAATGGCTTCTGGCCATGTGATTTATAATAGTTTGACATTTAACCAAATGGTAAAAGTATTCCATTTATTATTCCCATCTCTTTTTACCCCTTACTCTGTTTTGCTGTTTATGTTTTCTCCCACCACAGAGTGTTAGTTCCAGGAGAGTAAAGGCTTTATTTTGTTCACTGCTGAAAGCAATAGCAC
>NW_006787515.1:0-331 GCF_000442215.2 Lipotes vexillifer
GCAATGAGAAGCCCGCGCACCGCAACGAAGAGCAGCCCCTGCTCGCCGCAACTAGAGAAAGCCTGTACGCAGCAACGAAGACCCAACGCAGCCAAAAATAAATAAATTTATTTTAAAAATAATAATACATGAATCTTTTTTTTCTTTTTTTTTTTTGCGGTACGCTGGCCTCTCACTGTTGTGGCCCCTCCCGTTGCAGAACACAGGCTCTGGACGAGCAGGCTCAGCAGCCATGGCTCACGGGCCCAGCCGCTCTGCTGCATGTGGTATCTTCCCGGACCGGGGCACGAACCCGTGTCCCCTGCATCGGCAAGCAGACTCTCAACCACTG
>NW_006787516.1:0-593 GCF_000442215.2 Lipotes vexillifer
CCCCCCCCCCTGCCGATGCAGGGGACGTGGGTTTGTGCCCCGGTCCGGGAGGATCCCACATGCTGTGGAGCGGCTGGGCCCATAGGCCATGGCCGCTGAGCCTGCACATCCGGAGCCTGTGCTCCACGGCGGGAGAGGCCGCAGCAGTGAGAGGCCCCCGTACCGCCAAAACAAAACAAAACAAAAAAACATACAAACAACAGCAAAAAATCTTAAATGTAAGACCTGAAACTATTAAACTCCTAGAAGAAAACATAGACACTCCTACGCATTGAACTTCACAGTGATTTTTGAATATGACACCAAAGCATAGGCAACAAAAGCAAAAATATGTAAGTGGGACATCAAACTAAAATCATTCTACACAGTAAAGGAAACGATAAACTAAATAGAAATACAACTTATAAAATGGGAGAAAATATTTGCAAACCATGTATCTGATAAAAGGTTAATATCTAAAATCTATAATGAACTCCTAAAAATCAACAGCAAAAACCCAATAATCCAATTAAAAAATGGGTGAAGGGGCCTCCCTGGTGGCGCAGTGGTTGAGAGTCCGCCTGCCGATGCAGGGGATATGGGTTTGTGCCCCG
>NW_006787517.1:0-2034 GCF_000442215.2 Lipotes vexillifer
CCGTGTCCCCTGCATCGGCAGGCGGACTCTCAACCACTGCGCCACCAGGGAAGCCCGACATAAGAGCTTATTATCAAGGAGTTGAGAGTGGTTGTCGAGCTTTCCTCATGCCTTCCTTTCACTTCAGGTGACACCCATCAGGCTGGCAGTAATTACTCATCAGCAAAGCACCACAAAGCTTATGCATTTTAGAGAAGAAAACCAAAGTCTTAGTCAATCTATAGATCATTACTGTATTGTCACCAGCACAATTTTAAAATCATTTTATTTTAAAAAATCATTATTTAGGGCATTCTTTAGAATATAATACATAACATCATAGACAGAAAGTAGAGAAAATTTGAATAAGAATTAAAGGTATGTCAAACCTTTTTGCTGGGATAATAGTTAACTATTAGTAATATAATTTGTTATCTAAAGACTTTCAGAGTTCTGATAAATCAATTATTTTCAGATACGAATACTACACAACTACTTTTTCATTATTAGTATCAATGACTTAAAGTTCTCAGGTCTAGTTTCTCCTCCTCTGGGGAACAGACTTCTACAGTGTCCTTCTAGTCTTTTGGTAAAAATGCTACCTTGACCAGCATTTTTACACTAGAGGCCACAGTTATCCTCAGGCACCAAGTACCACATTTTAGGCCACCTGAGGACCCCCTCTGCTTGCTCCCTGCAAGGGTGTCCAGAAAGGAGCTGGGGTCATCAGCAAGTGCTAAAAAGGCCTGAAGCGCTTATGGAGACAATCCATTATACTTTTCTACTCTTTTTTTTTTTTTCCTACTTAAAATTTGCCCTCAGTCTCCCATTTAAACTGGTTTCCTTAGTATAAAAACTTATAAGATGGGGGCACATGGCTTATATATGTGTTTTCTGATCCTTCTGTACACCCGCATCCAGATCCAGACCGGCAGACACTTGTATCCCAACCTCCAACGTGGCATGTCTCTCCTGGTGGATGACTGTGTCCCAATGAATGCAGGCTCTCCTGGATGTCTGTCTAGCCAGCTGACCTATCATGTTCATTTTCTGACCCTTAGTTAAAAATGCTCTGTCATCTGAGTGTTAAAAACATATAGGATTTCTTTGTAAAGATAGTTTTGCCAGGTCTAAGTCATTTGTTCCCTTTCCATTGTTCTTCAGTAGGGTCCTGGTGTATCATCCTACTAGCAGCAACATTCATTCCAGTATAAAATACACCAACACTTTAACTTCATGAGTCAATTTTTAGGGTACATATATCTCTCTGTGAAGTGAATAAAATGCATAGCTTTTATGTTTCATCACACCTGGTACACGCCTTTTCTAAGGCTTTAATAAATTCCAGGGGCCTTTACATTTAGTCTTGCTCCGATTTTTTTATTTTGATGTTATTTCTTTCTAACATTTCTCCAAAGGAAATAACTGTCAGACATGTATTTTAGAGAAATAGTGATTCAGTAATTAATCATCAAAAACTGTCAGATCATCTTTAAACTAGCCAGAAGCATTATGAGCAATATCCCTCCTAAAAAATCAATTTCTCTACTTCAGAGAAATAATTCTATTTTAAGCTTTCTTATGGAAACCTACCTTTGAACACTCAAGCACTAGTGACTGAGTTCCTTGCCCTCTGTATAAGGTGTATAATGCATCATGCTCAGTGATATAAAGAAAAACCTCAAGACATATGAAATGTAGAAGGGGAGACAAGCATAAATTCATAGGAAGTTTAATTAGATTCAAGAAATAGTGACTATAAATACACAGTCTACCTAAGAGGGTAGAGGAATAATCTTTCCCAGTCTCAAATGAATGGGTAGCATTTGACTGAGAAGTAAGGAGGAAAGCATTTTGAGGCCAAAGACTCCATTTATTAATTCCTCCAAATCTTCAAAAAAAAAAAAAACCGAAAAAAATAATCCTTCTTAATTATTATTATTATTATTTTTTGCAGTACGTGGGCCTCTCTCTGTTGTGGCCTCTCCCATCGCAGAGCACAGGCTCCAGACGCGCAGGCTCAGCAGCCATGGCTCACGGGCCCAGCCGCTCCGC
>NW_006787518.1:0-2089 GCF_000442215.2 Lipotes vexillifer
GCTCTGCGGCATGTGGGATCTTCCCGGACCAGGGCTTGAACCTGTGTCCCCTGCATTGGCGGGTGGATTCTCAACCACTGTGCCACCAGGGAAGCCCCTTGGACTTACTTTTAAAAACACTGATAACTGAATCAGAAAGTTACCCAGGGGTAAGACCATATCTTGTGTGTCTCTAGTTCCAACAGCACCTAGCGTGGTGTCCGGTGGGAAGCACTACCTAGCGGTAGTAAGACATGCCACAGAAATGAGGGGGCAATCATGTAAAATTAAAATGCAGTGGGCTGAGAGCAGCCCTCTGAGCTGCAATGCCTCCCACCTTTCTTCTGAAAAAGGACTCACCCTCTCACTTATACAGGAGTACATATGTGTATATGTATTTGTATTTATATGTGTTTATATATACACATAGGAATGCATATATACAGAGAGACGTGTGCACACCCATATATGTATACATATACTATATGGAATGATTATATGGGCCTGAGGAAAACTATGGAAGATGACATCCTGGGTTGTCAACACGGTTCCTGGGGA
Organism: Lipotes vexillifer; assembly: GCF_000442215.2. Taxonomy (NCBI): domain Eukaryota; kingdom Metazoa; phylum Chordata; class Mammalia; order Artiodactyla; family Lipotidae; genus Lipotes; species Lipotes vexillifer. Next base: position 538 of record NW_006787518.1, read on the forward strand.
AGGGGTAGGAAGATGGTGTGCACAGTACCATGAAGGAGGAGCAAATAAAAGCCTGGCATTTAATCATACTACAGCTTACTATTTATCAGTTAAACAAACAACAGGGAGACCTCTGAGAACTAACATGGTGAGATGTTCCAAAACATTTTTTTGAGTAAAAATTAAAAAAATAGAAACTAAAAATTTGGTGATACAATTTATATAAGACAAAAATAAAACAAAGTAAATATATGTCAATATATATGTCAAAAAAGTCAGGACAGAATCACAAAGAGTGTAAGAAGTTTTCTGAATTGTGTGATGGAGACAAGGGGTTGGTATTGAAAGAGCTGCTCAAAGGGGACTTGTCTCATCAGTATTTTTTTTTCCAATACGGAGAATGTACGAATATATTTCTCAGGTAATTAAGAATTAAATTTAAAATGTTAAGGTAACTGACAGAAAAATAGAACTGAGCAGCATACTCTACAAATATGTTGGGAGAATTTAAGGAGTAGAGAAAACTAGGTCAAATACTGTAACAAAGAAGAAAAAATGTAAAAAGAAAGTATAAAAACAAAACCGGGAAACAACGAGGCAAGAGTAAGAAATACACTTGAATTATCACTATCTAGGACTGGATTAAATTTGTGTACGAAGAGGCAGATGCTCTCAGACTGGGCCAAAAACATCTAGGTATAAGCTGCTTACAAAAGACACAATTGAAACTATCAATAAATGGTACACAAAGATTGAAATGAGGAAATCAACAAAGGTATATCTGGAAGATACAACAAAAAGAAAGCAGAAGTGCCGGTATTAATATGAGATGCAATTGATTTCAAAGAGGAAAGAATTAAAATAAACAAAAGATGAATATTTTCTATGAATAGAAGCCTTCCAAAGATATAATTTTCATTAATTTTTATGGGCCTAAAAACAGTGCTGAAAGCAAAAAGTACTACAAAGAAAATTAAAGTTTGATGAATTCATAATCACATTTGAAAATAGTAACAGATCTCTCAGCATCCAGTGGATCAATTAAAAAAAAAAAAAAAAGGATAGAGATGATTTGAGCAGAATGACTGACAAACTTGATTAGAACCAGAACACAATGGTGCAATATCACCTGGAATCTGAGGGTGAGAAAGTGAAAGCCTAGAATGCTGTGCTCTGTCAATTTGTTGTGTAAATATAACAAAAATGCAGACATCCTCAAACATGATATTAAAAATATAATGTTTTAGAACACACACACAGGCATAGACAAGCAATTGAGAGGATCCCTATCAAACTTCTAAGAGCGGCTGCCTTAGTCCAGAAGCACGAGACTGGGAATGGTGGTGTGGGATGAAAGACAATTTGCCACTCTCCTCTATACGTTTTTTAATTGGAGTATAATCGCTTTACCATGTTGTGTTAGTTTCTGCTGAACAATGAGGTGAATCAGCTCTATGTATACCTATATCCCCTCCTGCTTGGACCTCCCTCACCCCTCCCGCATCCCACTCATCTAGGTCATCACAGAGCACCGAGCTGAGCTCCCTGTGCTATACAGCAGGTTCCCACTAGC
>NW_006787520.1:0-245 GCF_000442215.2 Lipotes vexillifer
GCCCTAACACGTATGCAATCCCTCAACCGTTGTCGTACCCTAACCTGTACCATACACCATCCCCGTTCCCTAACCCTATCCCTAACTCTGACCCTAAATCTTACCCGATTCCTTACCCTAAACCGGGCCCGTATCCTAACCCGTATGCTAACACTAACCAGGGCCCTGAAACGTACGCTAAACCTCAACCGTTGTCGTAACGTAACCTTTAGCCTAAACCGTCCCCATTCCCTTAACCTAACACT
>NW_006787521.1:0-257 GCF_000442215.2 Lipotes vexillifer
CTCCCCTCGCGCCCCTCCCGCGCCCTAGATCCACCGCCCGGCCGAGGGGGCTCAGTCCGCAGCCGCCGCCGCCGTTGCCGCGCCTTGGTCTTGGTGCAGGCAGCGGCCGCCGCCGAGACAGCCGCGCGGGCGAGCATCCCCAGGCAGTAAGCCCGCTTTCTCTCCGCGTGTGCGTGCATGCGTGTGTGCCTCCCGCCCAGCGGGCCCGCGTCCCGGGGGAGCGGCTGCCCTCCTGCCCCGCCGCCGCCGGTCGCGGG
>NW_006787522.1:0-2524 GCF_000442215.2 Lipotes vexillifer
GTGGGATCTTCCCGGACCAGGGCTCAAACCCATGTCCCCTGCATTGGCAGGCGGATTCTTAACAACTGCGCCACCAAGGAAGTCCAGATCTTTTTTTAAATTGTTTTCTATCTTTTATTTTGTTAATTTCTACTCAATTTTAATATTTCCTTTTTTGTATCTCGTTTCTGTTTCTGACCTTTTTATCGGTTCTTGAGTGGAGCAATGCTCATTTATTTTCTTTCTCTTATTTAAGTAGTACATCTGCGGTTACAAAGTCCCTTCTAAGTACCCTTCTAGCTACATATTTTAATATGCAACCTTTAGATGCATATTATAAATATTCTGTAATTTCTATTACTTCCTCTTCAAAATGAGTTATTTAGAAATGTATTTTAAAGTTTCCAACAAGTTTGTTTTGTTTTGAATTAACTTTTATGGTTGCTTTCTAATTTAGTTTTATTGTCACAAGAGAAAATGGTCTATATGATATTGATTCTTTGGTATTTGTTGAGATTTCCTCTGTGTCCTACTGTTATATGTGGTCACTTTTTGTAAATGATTTATATGTACTAGGAAAGAATGCATTTTCTCTATTTACTGGTTGAAGGCTCTGTCTACATTTATTAGAAAACGTGTTGATTTAGTTGTTCAAAAACTTTCATATGTTAATAATATTTTGTCTGCTTGATATACAGTTTTTAATTGAAGCTTGTTAAAATCTCTCACTATGTTTCTATATTGCTCATTTTTTTCTTTGTAATTCTGTTTCTACGTTGTATATTTTGAGGTAATTTTGTTAGGTGCATATAAATTCATTATTGCTTTGTTTCCTCGGTGGATTGTTTCATTTAAACAATAGGTAATATATAATTATATATTAGTTTCTTTAAATAATATAATATACAATTATGATTATATATTAAAATATATTATATTTCTACTTAATGTATAAAATATATATTATATTGTTTTCTATACTTTATTTCCTTGGTGGATTGTTTTCTCTAAATGATATATAATCATAATTATATATATATATATATATATATAAGATATATAAAATATAAATTATACAATACATCGTACCTTAACTTTTATTTTGATATTAGTTTTGCTGCACCATTTTTTTGTTGTTGCTGTTGGTAATTACGTGGTGTACCTTTCCTATGCCTTCATTTTGATATTTCTAACTAATTTCATTTCTGGTGTGTCTCTTGTAGGCATTTTGCTGGATTTAAATGTAGTCTTATAACCTATTTTATTAAGTAGACTTTGTTTTTTTTTCATGTTTGTTTTGATAACAGTGCCTAAAGCAATTCTGAGTCATTAAGGGAGAGAGAAAAGGGGGACAAGGCAGGGAGAATGGAAAGCAGATGTAAGGACTTCACAACAAGTCATGAAGCAATGCTAATGCTTGACAGGTACACTTGCTTGGCCTCTTGGTACATTTTCACACATGATAGATAGACATACTCATGCCTTGGGAAAGTAAACTGAGGAGAAGAAAGTAGAAGGAATTTATCTGCTGGTTCCTTCCTATCTCCTGTCTCTAATTCATCAAAGTTGACTCCTTAGGGATTTAGCTCACCTGAACTTCCAGCTGAGTTACCTAGTCCGTGCACTGTGGCATAAAATGTCAGCTGTGTGGGGGAAGGCAGACAATGGGCAGTAGCTTCTGGCCACAGGCCACACAGAGCTGACTGTCACTTGGCAGTAGGTGCAGCAAAGCAAGAAGCTGAGTGTGTGGGAGACAGGTGAGGCCAAGAAAATTTGAGGGTGTGTACAAGATGTATCTCATACAAGGTCCATTTTGGCCACTTATACATTTGTGCTTATTTTTTTTACCACCTTATTTAGTGTTTTCTGTTTTCTGGCTTTTGTTTCATTTTTTCCCTCCTTTTCCTGCCTTCTGTTGAACAGAAAAAGTTTTCTTTATTTCTCCCCACCTCCATACCATTTCCTTCTGTTTGGCAGTTTGGAAAATAGACTGTATTTTTACAATGCTTACCCCTGAATTTGTACATAATTATATGAGTATACTTAAGTACACATTTTCCCAACAGATTTAAAAGTCATTCAATATCTCTACCCTCTTCCAAAACATGGCACAGACTTTACCCGCTTTAACTGCTAACTGAACACCCCTTTCATTTGGTTATTTTTTCTAATTATAGTTTTACCTCTTATTAACAAAATAATTGTCTCTTTTTCAGTTAATAGTGAATTAAATTTACTGACATACTTTATTTCCTAGCTCATTAGCTTCCCTCTAAACTCACTTGTCTTCTTGTTGAAGTATATCCTTTAACTTCTTTTTTTGTTTGTTTATTTGTTTAACAGATCTTATCTTTTTAGGAGTTTAGGTTTGCAGAAAAAATTGAAAAGCTAGTTTAGAGATTTCTCGGATACCTTGTAAGTTTCCCCTATTATCAACATTTCACATTAGTATGATACATTTGTCACAAATGATGAACCAATATCAATACATTGCTACTAACTAAACACCTTACTTGATAAATTTTTTTTTTTTTTTTTTTTTTTT
>NW_006787523.1:0-7578 GCF_000442215.2 Lipotes vexillifer
TTATTGGAGTATAATTGCTTTACAATGGTGTGTTCGTTTCTGCTTTATAACAAAGTGAATCAACTACACATATACATATATCCCCATATCCCCTCCCTATTGCATCTTACACTTTTCAAATGAAATGTCCATTGCCATGTTTTATGTTTAGTCTTTTACTGACACATTATATTTGAGATTCTCTTCATCATAAAAGTCAATTGGAACATCTTCTACATGAGACCTAAAAATATTCTTTGAGTATACAAGCCAAAATATTCTCTCCACAGCTCCTAAGCCCCCATAACCTGACAACCAACCTCTAAAAAAAGAAGGCCCTTTTTTCATTCTGCATTTATTATGATCCAGTTAGTGCACAAGAAATTATTAGGTACCTTATTAAAGACATAAACAGGTTACCATACATTATCCTTATTGTTAAAAGTAAACAGTAATACAAATGATGTAAAATGAAAAACTACACATTGGATATAAACTACATAACAAGACGTATCAATATCATATGAATGGCTTTATAAGGATCAATAGGAAGTCATGTTAATTGAAAGCAGACAGATAACTACACATATTGATTCTGTTGTTTACCTTTTCTGAGTTACTTTTTGCCTTTGAGCTAAGACAAACAATACAAATAACCAAATAAAAAGCAACAAAAAGTTTCAAAAAGTATAGTTCAACAAAAAAGTATAGTTCATCTTTTGATTTTTTAGTTCCTACATTATGGAAAATACTGCTGATGAAAAGAAGCAAGTTAAATATCCTAGAAAATAAAATATAGGTTTTATTGGATATTTTATATTACATATGTGATTCAGTAGTCATTATTAAAACCTAAGTATGAGCTCTCAACTCTACATATCTCTAAAAGATACAAATTGAGTAAAAGCTGAAAATGTCTAAACTTCTAAATGCTTTAGGATTATCATTCCTCTACTGGCAGAACCATATAATATAAGCACCCTGCAACACCTCCAGTGGATGCCTGAAACCTCGGATAGTACCAAACCCTATATATACTTTTCTGTCCTATACTAATGGGTGGGTAGTGTATATAGCATGGATATACTGGAAAAAGGGCCTACTCATATCCTGGGAGGGACAGAGAAGGATGGTGTGAGGTTTCATAATACTACTCAGATTGGAGTGCAATTTAAAACTTACAAATTTTTTATTTCCAGAACTTTCCACTTAATGTTTTTGGACCATGGTTGACTGCAGGTAGCAGAGAGAGATACCACAGATAAGGCAGGACTATTGTATAAATTGCTGATAGCAATATATATGTATAAGCATTATATTACCATTATTTCCAGCCATTTCAATCAACGCCTTAACCACTTAAGATGCATTCAAATAAGCAGACTTATTTTTCAAAGTCCTTGAAATATTTTAAATAAATTTTCTACAGATTGTTTTGCTGAACTTTAGAAAGTCTTCATAATAAATCTTCATTGCAGTTGTTTATTAATTTCATATAGCATAGTCAACAGCACCAGTTTTATACTATAGGTCAAGTGTTTAATGAATAATAAATGAAAAATCTTCATAATTAATGACATTCAACATTGAAAAAATTCCATGCTTTTTTCCCTCTCAAGTACAGTCAGATGTTTCACTTACTTGTCCATTTAACTTTATAAATCTTTAGGTAATATTGAATGTTTGGCTATTATATCTCTAAAAACTTTTTTACTTCATGTTTAATAATGTAATTGACCTTTAAAGGCCAGTTAATATTTTGCATTTATTATTTTTAGAATAAATGGACACAGACAAAAAAATCTTACAAACATTTGGAAGAATATATTCTAGTCATGGAGATACTTTTTTTTGTCCTGTACCAATATGTTTTTCACGTATGAAGCATATCTTTTCCCCAAATGAGTATCTTACGTGTATCAAGACTTGTTTAGGACAGACATGATGTAGAATATTTTTAATACAACTGATCATAACAGAGTCAAAGTATGTCAAAGTATGTTATTATACACCATTGAGATAAAATAGATTGTGAATAGTTTGGTGTTCATATGGAATGAGGGTCTGGTGTGATAATTATTTTTAATAATGCAGGCATGAAACCTTGATTCTCCTGTCTTGATACTGCCACAAAATATATTTCTCACTGAGACAGCATTTTAGAAAAATTTACTTTCTCAGTTTTTCTCTGATTTTCTTAAGTTACCCTTATCTATAATTCTATTCAATCTGAAAATCCAAGATGTTTAATACTGATTTCTTCGTTTCTGCCTTGCAGGAGAGGTTATACATCAGAGGTAAGGGCTTTATGGTGTTATGTTACATTATAAGCTTATTAGGACAATATTTATGTTATAGGCAGGACTGATTTACATTCTTTCAAAATGAGGGTATTTTCATTTAACAAAACATAAGTATGCTTTGCTATTTATTTTCTTGTATATTTGTTGCTTCATTGTTTTGGGGTTTTAGGTCTATTATTCAATGGGTGAATAAAGATCAACTGCTGACCTTTTCAAAGATAAATTTATTTTTTACTGAATTATTATCTCTCAATATTGTGACATTCCCCCAAATTTATTTTTCTAAGGCTATAAATCTAATCTAGAAACTGTTTCTAATTTAGATACTTTTTTAAAAAAATCAGTCCAAGGCTCATTCCTACCATGTTTGAGCTTGAGCTTTTGAAGAGTTAAAAACAAGTCAGACTATTAGAAAGCTGTGGCTTTTCTCTGTGTTAATTTGACTCTCAGTCCACAGAGAAGATACTGGTATTTGGTGAATAATACTGTAAGTGGTGCTATCAGTGAATCGCTGAGAAGTTAGTATGGTTTGGCATACAGCTCTTCAGTTAAGAGAATGAAATAAGCATATGACCTAATTGGCTAACAGTTTAGAATTCATACGTTCTAGGTTTTTTGGAAATCAAAATGAATGCATTTAAGAAAAACTGATTTTCAGGAATAATTATAACAGCTAACAGATTGAATCAGAATATCTCTAACTTCAACTTCCTACCCCTTTAAGTTAATACCTTAACTGCACTAACTCATTAACATCTGTATCATGGAAAATCTATCCCTTCAGTCAAATAGTTGTTCTGTTGGCCATTTCAAACAGTTGGTTCATTGGTAGGATTATCTCCCTGAACTTCTCTGTCCGCTTTCCCAGTGCTTACTTTAAGATTTATGTTGTATAACTATTCCCCTCAAGAGTTGAGAAGCCAAAATTTGATTGTGTATCTTGTTTTCATCTGGTTAAAGTATAAATTATCATGAAACAGATCAATAGAGACTGTGTTTTTTGAAAAATATGGGTGAAATAGGGGGCAGTGGGAAATGATCTCTGCAAAAACTGAGGAAGGACAATTTCTTTAATCACAAAAGAATTTCTGAAAACGTGCTTAATGCTTGAGTTCAAGCAATCCACATTTTGGTAAAAAGAAAAATGGGGAGCATGTCTTCAATATAATGATGAATATATTACAACCATATCATTATTTTCTGTGCCCTACCCTTCTTCCTGATTATGTATATATAATATGATTATATATAATATGACCGGGGAGAAAAAAAGAGGGGCAATTTAAAACAAGGTTAAATTTGCTAAAAAGAATTGTGTGATACTTAAAGTGCTTCAGAACCATAAATGACTCTTTGTACTATGAAGCTTAAACCAAAAAATTACTTATAGATTTTTATTAAGGTGATTAGCTTTGATGTTAATTAAAACAATGATGAAATTAAAGCACATTAATTAATTATGTTCTAACATTAATAGTCAGAGTATTATTTAATGCTGTTAGTAGCTATCACATGAATAATAAATCATATCCCAAGGTAACCAGTTTTAAGCTGTGGCCTTTTTTTCTCTTTTCAATGATAATCTACTTTTTCCACCTGAATTATTTTCTAAACCTTTTTCTATTTTACTTTCCTTTGGCAGCAACAACAACTGCTGAGGCCTTCTCTCCTTAAACCAGAGGTATCAATTTTCTTTTTCTTTTCAACCTTCACTGAGTCTTAACAATACTTTTTGTGACTTTGAGGCCTGTCTAACATGTGGGCAGAGTGGGTGACTGCCAGTATGGCATAATTTTACAAGGAAGAGAAGACGTGGTTTTAAATTAAAATAAGCAAATAAACAAGCAAATCACCTCTCTGCTGTTTTCTGGTGAATGAAATTCCAAATTTTTAGCTTCATTCTCTGCGAATTAGATAAATAAGACCTTTGTTCCTATTAAAAACAATCATTAAATGAAGCAAGTCATGAACCTGATCTGTCAGTTATCTTAGTGAATCTAGATTCATCAGAACTGTTCTTGAGATCAGATTTAGGTTAGGCAAAGTCTGAAGAAAGAACGCTGACATCTGTGCTGAAATAACAAAGGTAGAAATTGGGTTGTGATAAACAGACTTTGATCATTGAAATGTGATTCAAAATACTGCCTTTGGGCACATGTCTATTTTAAGATGCTTATGACATTTTCTTCTGCAAGAAGAAAAAAGATATTTGGAGTTATATAATGCATATCATTTTTATTTATTATTCGTATGCACTTCCTAAATAAAAAACATATATATTAAAGTTAATTTTAAATATCTCCTTACTTTGGAAAATTTAGTAATTTCTAAGCTCCACTTTAAAAAATAATTTCTTTATTCCTATTTCTCAACAACAGAATCTTAACTTTGCCAAAGACAGGCATTTTGTGGTTAGAATTTACTCCCCCAAATCATCGGGAGGTTGAGTGACAGGAATATTCAACTTTTATACATTTTATCAAAAATTTCCATGGAGACTTCTCCATAAACTGTTGAATCTGATAACTCAGAGTTAAAATCCAAATGCCAGTTACTGGATGCAAGGCCTTAGGCAAGCTATGTATCCTCCTAAGCATCAATTTCATCTTTTATAGAATGTTGGCAGTAATATTTGATATGTAAGCTCCTAGCTCAGCAACTGGAACATAGTGGGAAGAAATTCAGTAAATGGTAGTTATTTTTCTTGTTTTGTTTGCATCAGTATAAATTTTTATACTTTGGTCAATAAGAAACTAGGTTAATTCTATGTGTGTGTGGTCAGCAAAAATGAATTTTTAAAATAACATTAAGCATTTGATCTGCCCATAAAAGCACCTTTTAGTAAGCTACTTAGCATGATTTTCTAAACTCTAGGATTTACCTGCTAAGTGGATGGCAACAGGTACTGTGTGGAACAGCAAAAAAGGCCAATATTACACTCTTTTTTAGGGCTGACTTAAGGAGCTTAATGGTCACCAAGTCCTTCCTCCAAGACCAACCCTTCAGAGTATTCCCTTCTACTAGCTCCTGTCTCTCCCTACAGACTATAGAGTGACAGATTACATCTATGATTGAGTTTCCTGGGCTCTTTCCCAGTTGCTCTGTCCTTCTATTGTATTTTTTAAAGTCATATTTGATGCCAGATATAATATTGTAGCTAGCAAGAGCTGAGTTTCATTTACTGTTCAGAGAAAAAGAAAAAGTACGTGTCTGTAAAGAAAATTGATTCTTTTAAAATCTGAAATCCATTCAGTCGCATTATGGTTCCATAAATATTTTTCATTATTGCTAAAAGTTCTTAGAATTCAACTTCAAAACCTTTGGGTTTTTTTTTAATTGTTGTAAGAACACATAACTTGAGATCTTTCTTAGATTTTTAAGTTCACAATACTGTATTGTTAGCTATAAGCAGAATGCTGCACAGCAATCTCTAAACATTTTCATCTTGCTTAATTCAAACTTTAGACCTGTTACATAGCAACTGCACATTTCCCCCTCTCCCCATCACCTGGCAACCATCATTTTACTTTCTGCTTCTCTGAGATTGACTATTTTAGATACCACATGTAAGTGAAATCATGCAGCATTTGCCCTTCTGTGACTGGCTTATTTCACTTAGCACAGTGTTCTCAAGGTTCATCCAAGTGGTAGCATATAGCAAGAGTTCCTTCTTTTTTTTTTTTGAAGGCTGAATAATACTCCATTATGTACCACATTTTCTTTATACATTCTTCCATTCATGGACATTTAGGTTTCAACTTCAAAATCACTTGGCAGTCTTTGCTCAGTCTCCTTATGTATTAGATAAAACATGCATTGGTCAAGTAGTTAAGTATTACTTCTGAGACCTATTTGCTTCATTTAAACCAGTATAATTACGTTGGGTTTTGGATGCCTCAGAAGTCTAAGCCTACCAATATGAGACGTGTATTTTTTAAATACATGTTTTTAAAACGTGTATTTTTACAATTTTTTAAATTTGTATTTTTTAAATACACGTTTTAAAAACGTGTATTTTTAAAATTTGAATAAGTCAAATTTAGACTTTAACTTTGTCCCAATTTCTTATTGGTCTGAATTGGCTTCCTACAATAAATTTTCCTATACTAAACAGTTTTATTGGAAATAAAACTGCAGACATAAAATCATATAGTGCAGCAAAATGAATTTTTACAGCGTGCTCATGCCCTACTAGTTCTCCAGTAGCCCCTCCATGTTAACACTCAGATATTATTTCTCCTTTCCCTAACCACTCACCTAGCTTTTTTCACAAGATAAATATTTAATACATATATTTAATTTCAGCTTTATCAAGGTATAAGTGACAAATTAAATTGTAAGATAATTCAAGTGTCCATTGTGGTAATTTGACATATGTATACACTGTGAAAAGACTAACACATCCTTCCTCACATTTTTTTTTTAATTTTTATTTTTTTGGTGAGAATATTTAAGTTGTACGCTTTTAGCAAATTTCAGTCATACAGTACAGTGTTACCAACTGTAGTCACCATGTTTTATATTAGACGCTCAGACCTTGTTCATCTTATAGCTGAAAATTTGGACACTTTCACTAACCTCTCCCTATTTCCTCTACTCAGCAACCACTTTTCTACTGTTTCTATGAGTTTGGCTTTTAATTTGTTTTTTATTTTCAGATTCCACATATAAGTAATACCATACAGTATTTGTATCTCTCTGTCTGGCTTGTCTCACTTAGCATAATGCCCTAAAGGTTCATTTCATGTTGTCATCACAAATGGCATGAGTTCCTTCTAAATATAGCCATTTATTGCTCAGTAGTAGCAATATTGTAGCCAATGAGGTTTTTCCAAAGTGTGATTACTGCCAATTGAAAACTTTTTACCTGGCTTCTAACACCCAGATTGGTTTGTCTGTTTTTGAAGTTTATATAAATAGAATAATATAGAATCATGTTTCATTTTGTACCTGACTTCCTTTGCTCATCATTCTGTTGGGGAGATTCATCTCTGCTATGTGATGTAGTAGTGTGCTTATCTCATGGACTTTTGCATCATTTCCAGTTTTGGGCTGTTACAAATGATGCATTTTGGTGAACAATTTTACATATATATGTTGGGCACATAGACTGAACTAAATTGAATTTCTGTGAAAAGAGATGCATATATTTGACTTTGGTATTATTCCCAAATGGTTTTGCTAATTTATAATCCCTCCAGAAGTATATGAGAGCTCCATGTCCTTGACGCAACATGGTATTGCTGATCTGTTTATATATATATATATATATATATATATATATATATATATATAT
>NW_006787524.1:0-283 GCF_000442215.2 Lipotes vexillifer
CCCCCCCCCCCCCCCCGCCACTTTCACCCCTTGGTGATTAGACACATCTTTTTGAGGACATGTGCTTTCAAATCCTGCGAGTGGAACGCTAGGTCAGATGCAGTTTAGTTTAGTATGTTACTTTTATATGAAACTTCCAGAACTTTTTTCAGAAGTGGTTGCATTAGTTAACACTCCCTCTAACAATATACAAGTTCCAGTTGCACCACATCTTCACCGGAACTTGCTTTGTCAGTTTTTAAAATTTTAAATACTCTAGTGGGTCTGTGGTAAAATGTCATTC
>NW_006787525.1:0-349 GCF_000442215.2 Lipotes vexillifer
TGGGCATGGATTTAAAAGAGGCTGCGTGGGACTTGCTCTTGTGCAAGTTCTTTCTCAAGAAGTGTCTGAAATAAGCCTAAATTCAGAGCTAATCAGACTGGCCTGCTTTCTCAGGTGGACTGGAATTCATTGAACTTTCCCCTCAACTCACTGATGTCAGTGGCACTTTCCGGAGATGAGATGGACTTCTCTGCCTACTGCAGAAGCTCAGTTCAAGGGCCCACTCCCGGTCTGAATCCCACACTTGAGGGCAGATGCCAACCTTCCCACAACATTCGTGGTCTCATTTCAGTTTTTGACCTGCTCAGATTGAGTCCCTGTAGACTCTTTCTCAGCTTGAAACCTGATC
>NW_006787526.1:0-252 GCF_000442215.2 Lipotes vexillifer
GACTGGCTGAATGGATACAAAAACAAGACCCGTACATATGCTGTCTACAAAAGACCCACTTCATATCTAGGGACACATACAGACTGAAAGTGAAGGGATGAAAAAAGGTATTCCACACAAATGGAAATCAAATGAAAGCTGCAGTAGCAATACTCATATCAGACGGAACAGACATGGAAACAAAAGCTGTTACAAGAGACCAAGAAGGACACTACATAATGATCAAGGGATCAATCCAAGAAGAAGATATAA
>NW_006787527.1:0-1150 GCF_000442215.2 Lipotes vexillifer
TCTAGTTGCGGCGAGCGGGGGCCACTCTGGTTGCAGCGCACAGGCTTCTCATTGCAGTGGCTTCTCGTTGTGGAGCACAGGCTCTAGGCACGCAGGCTTCAGTAGCTGTGGCTCACGGGCTCTAGAGAGTAGGCTCAGTAGTTGTGGCGCACGGGCTTAGTTGTTCCACGGCGTGTGGGATCTTCCCAGACAGGGGCTTGAACCCTTGTCCCCTGCACTGGCAGGCGGATTCTCAACGACTGCGCCACCAGGGAAGCCCTGAAATATCCTTTCTTAAATAAGGGATGAATTGTATAAATTATGGAAGATTCCCCAGGAACAAGTATAGTTGAATCAATTTGTTGGCAAACATCCATACTATTGATATACTGGGAGGAGAATACGAAAAATATGTTAGCAGAGGTGTGTGTTATGCCTACATACGACTTACAACACAGTCAGTCTGACACATGTTTATTTTTATTGTTGTTAAATAATGCATGATAAGCATAAATGAGAAATATAATAGTTAATCTAATGTCTATATTTATCATGCTGAACCAAAGCATGTTTTTCTCACCTCTTTGTATGCTTTTCAGTATTTATAAATGACATGCACTAAAATGTGAGTTCCCCAAAGGCAACTCACATCCACTTTACAGTGTGTCCTTAGGTCTCAGCACAATGTCCACTTTATGATAATTTCACAATAAATGTTGAATGAGTAAATCTATCCATACACTGAAGTTGACAGTTGTCCATGAAAACATATATAAGCCTCATTTCAGATTGACTTATGTCCAAGCGAGATGATCACACAAATCCACACGATTCTGGACTTATTTTTGTGTCCCTTATTTGTGTCTGGCATTGGGTTATACTCAGGTCTACAGAGATGAGAAGCCACAGTCCATGCTCTCCAGGAGCTAACAGTCAAGTCAGAGAGGTGGACAAGGCAAGAAACAATGTGAAATGGCTGGACAATAAATTGCCTATGGGAGAATGAAGAAGCTGGAAAATCAGGCTTTAGAAATTTGATTTAGAAGCAAAGGGTGTATCTCGCATGATTTTTAAGTAGCAAGTGACACTCATTAAAAACTAAGTGGTCTAGGGCTTCCCTGGTGGTGCGGTGGTTGAGAGTCCGCCTGCCGATGCAGGGGACATGGGTTCG
>NW_006787528.1:0-1246 GCF_000442215.2 Lipotes vexillifer
CCTTAAGCCTAACCCATAGGCTAACACTAAACTCTGCCCTAACACGTACACTAAACCAAAACCATGTTCATACACTAACCTTTACCAAAAACCGTCCTCGTTACCTAAACCTAACAGTAACCCTTACCCTTAGCCTTACCCTAAACCATGCCCTAAACCTAACCTGTACGCTAACACTAAACGGTGCCTTAACATGTACGCTAAACCTGAACCGTAATCACACCCTAACCTGTATCCTAAACCATCCCCAATTCCTAACCCTAACCCTAATCCTAAGACTTACCCGAAGCCTTACCCTCCACCGTGCCTTAAGCCTAACCCATAGGCTAACACTAAACTCTGCCCTAACACGTACGCTAACCCTAAACCGTTCTCGTATCCTAACCTGTACCCTAACCCGTCCCCACTACCTAACCCTAAACTTAAGCCTTACCGTTACCCTTACCCTAAATCGTGCCCTAATGCTGACACGTAGGCCAACACTAAGCTGTGCCCTAACACGTACGCTAACCCTAAACCGTTCTCGTATCCTAACCTGTACCCTAACCCGTCCCCACTACCTAACCCTAAACTTAAGCCTTACCGTTACCCTTACCCTAAACCTAACTGTAATCCTAACACATACCCTTAGCCTTACCCTAACCTGTGCCCTAATCCTAACCCGTACGCTAACACTAAACGGTGCCTTAACATGTACGCTAACCATAAACCATGTCATACACTAATCTGTATCCTAAACTGTCCCCGTTCCCTAACCCTAACCCTAAACCTAACCGTAACTCTAACACTTACCCTTAGCCTTACCCTAACCCGTGCCATAATCCTAACCCGAACGCTAACACTAACATGTGCCCTATTACTTACACTAACCCAAAACTGTTGTTGTACCTTAACCTGTACCCTAAACCGTACCCATCACCTAACCCTAACCCTTACCCTTACCCTAAACCGTGCCCTAAACCTAACCCATATGCTAACACTAACCCGTGCCCTAACACGTACGCTAAACCAAAACTGTTATTGTACCCTAACCTGTACCCTAAACCATCCCTGTTACTTAACCCTAACCCTAACCCTGACCCTTAACCTTCCCCTAAACCGAGCCCTAAACCTAACCCGTACGGTAACACTAATCCATCCCCTAACACGTACGCTAACTGTAATCAATTGTCGCACCCTAACGTGTACCGTAAACTGTCCCAGTTACCTAACACTAACCCTAACCCTAACCTTAACCCTTTCCGTT
>NW_006787529.1:0-1674 GCF_000442215.2 Lipotes vexillifer
CACAGGCTCCAGACGCGCAGGCTCAGCAGCCATGGCTCATGGGCCCAGCCGCTCCGCGGCATGCGGGGTCTTCCCAGATCGGGGCACGAACCCGCATCCCCTGCATCGGCAGGCGGACTCCCAACCACTGTGCCACCAGGGAAGACCCAAATACCAGTTTTGAACCCACCTCCTGCAGGGAACTCTCTCTGATAACGGTTGGTGGTGCCATCTTTTCATTTCCCTAACTTTTCATGTACTTTTCTACTTGACACATCATTAGCAACTTAGTGTCCGTGCTGGGATTTAATTGCACTTCGTGACTTAATGGTGCATCGGGTCACATGTGGTAATGTCACTGTGACAGAGTCTGTTGCTACTGTGCCCAAATCTCCTCACCATTAACTTGTCAGCGCACACCATCTCCAGCTGCCTGTCTGGACGTTTCTTTGTCTGAGGACTTTTCTGGTCACCTGATGCAGCTTTGTTGCCCATGGCAGCCTGGAAGTGCCAGGGAATTAAAAGCCCAGGAGGGCTCTCGACCCAGGGCTGGAGGGAGGGGTGAATGTGTTAATACCCCAGCTCTCTCATCTCAGGGCCGTTGCAGGGCGTACTCTATACTGTCTCCGCACAAAGGCTGCACTGCAGTTGCCCACATGGTATCTTGCTTGATGGGCCACTTTTATTTGCTGCCTTCCCTTCTTTGAATCAATTTCTCAGTCCCCTACCTGAGTTCCTGGGCTCACCTTCCAAATAAACTTGCACTTGGATCCTTAATCTAGAATCAGCTTCCAGAAGAACTCACCTAAGATGGCTTCTGAATTCTTCCATGATCAGCAGGATAATTGATGGAATGTCATGACCAGCAACATCCTGGCCAAACATGACTCTACCCACTCATCCCTTTTTTTGTTCTGAACAATGACTTCATATCATAAGGCAAATGGTAAGATTTGGACTGAGTGGGAAGCCGGCTCTCCAGCCCCCGAGGTGTCCTGGAAACACAGCCCGGCAACCGTCACAACCCGTCTCTGCTTTCTCTCCATTGTCGCGCATCCTCTGTTCTATTTGTTCAGGGCCCGTAGTCCCCACTACCTGGTATAGTTTATCTGGAAGTGTCTCTCATAAGTTTACCTGGAATCCTCCTCCGCCTGGGAGACCCTCGGGGGCGGGGGGTGGGGGTATTTCAGGTTTGCCGAAAGGTTTAACACCGAAAAAATGGTTCACAGTCTTTCTCCGTGTGACTTACCTGCAGGTCAATCACCTGCCATTATCCCTGACCATATCCATATCACACGGCAAGGTCTCTGCTACCTGAGCTGCTAGGTGAAAGGTGTGGATGAGTTTGACTCGTTAGTCAACTGCGTTTAACATTCTCTTAACTGAATTTACGTATTTAGTCATTAAGGATTTTAAAAAGTCGACTGGAAAAAATATTGCTCTAAAAGGTATTATAGGGACAATCGATAGGGAAATTAAATATGGACTATGCTTTAGGTAATAGAATTGCATCAATGTAAAATTTTCTGCTTTTGATAGTAACTTTACAGGTATGTAAGAAATTGTCCTTGTTTTTAGGAACTACACACTAAAATCAGCAGTAAATTAGAGGACAGTTTCTCCTAATAACTCTCAAACAACTCAGAAAAAAATATAAATTCATATATATATATATATATATATATACCTATATGT
>NW_006787531.1:0-246 GCF_000442215.2 Lipotes vexillifer
CAGTATGGAGGTTCCTTAAAAAACTACAAATAGAACTACCATATGACCTAGCAATCCCACTATGAGGCATATACGCTGAGAAAACAATAATTCAAAAAGAGACATGTACCAAAGTGTTCATTGCAGCTCTATTTACAATAGCCAGGACATGGTAGCAACCAAAGTGTCCATCAACAGATGAATGGATAAAGAAGACGTGTCACATATATACAATGGAATATTACTCAGCCATAAAAAGGAACGAAA
>NW_006787532.1:0-1833 GCF_000442215.2 Lipotes vexillifer
CTGAGCCTGCGCGTCCGGAGCCTGTGCTCCGCAACGGGGGAGGCCACAGCAGTGAGAGGCCCGAGTACCACCAAAAAAAAAAAAAAATTCAATTTAAAATCTTCCCCCACTTGAAAGTATTGTTTTAAGATGGTTGAAAATAAATGCTCTTACATTTTATTTTTATTTTGAATTAATCTTCTCTGTGGTCCTCAAAGAGCCACTCCACCTCCATTTGCTTCCTACCCGACAATAAATGACTAGTAAGATGAAATGGCTTAGCAGTCTTTTAAAAGAGTTTCATGAGAGGGAAAGATTTTAAAATGTGTCACAATCGGGGGCTTTGCTCCTTCTAGGCAGGTATGACTACTACAGGTTCAAATGTAATTCTGATAATCTTTCTATCATATGAGAAAAACCATGGCAAATTTTCAATCCTAGTGTACAATGCCAGGAAGAAAAAACCACTGTTGGGCAAAGAAAGGGACAGAGGTTGCCTGGCAGTTCTCCACCACGACTGGGTACTTACGGGGCAGTGAGGTAACCCTCCAAAAAGCCGGCTGCAAACATGATGATCTCATTGCTCAGGGACTGAGAACCGTACCCCGCTCTGATCTCCAGGATGCCCCAGCCTGTGGTTTTCACAGAGTTATTGTAAAAGCCATAGGCATCCCCATTCCTGTCTAGGACATTTTTTACTTGTATCCTCTTCTCAGTAGGCATCCAGTATGCAGTTGCATAGTAGACCCCTGGAAAAAAAGAAAAAGGAATAATGATAGGATGTCATTGAACTGAACTGCTGATAACATTTTTTTTCTATGTAACCAACAATTCCAGCACATTTGCTTTTAAAGAGTTCTGTTCTATTACAACAGAATTGGGAAACCTGCCACGCTATAGTTTGTCCTTGTTACAAGTGGGAAAATACCAGAGCCTTGACCAAGGGGGATGAGCCTAGAGCACAAAGAACCAGGTCAAAGGTAGGGGCGTAGTTGGAGCACCAAAGAGGTGCGTCTAAGTGCTTCATCCTTAGAGATGGGATTCTGGGCAAGGCAGGAGCTGGAGCTCTCACCCACCTTGTCATTCAACCAAGAATAGGGTTCATATCCCTGGTCTGCAACCCCTTCCATCCCCCTCAATAGCTGGGCCAAAGCATCCATATTCTCTCACTTTCTATCCTATCTCTCCTGCTTAATTCTTTTTTTTTTCCTTATCAAAAATATCTTATTTACAAAAAACTTCAATTATACTGTACATCCTACACTGGAAATACAATGAATAATTGCTAGAATAAATAAAGGCAATTAATTCAATGTTTTATGAGAATGAGAGAATTTGACACTTGAATGTTATCAAAGCTTAACTTAGAACATAAATAGGCAAACTCAAGTCTTAGTCTCATTTAATGGCATGGTCTGTTTGTTTCTCACAAGCTCTCCAATCAGTGAGAATCTAAGTTGTAGAACGTTATGTAACTTTTTGTGCTCTGAAGGTAGAATGTGCAGTTTTTTCTTAAGCAGGATGGATGGAATATAGGTGTCTGCATAAAAAGGAAGCAGAAAGGCAAGAAACACATGGTTGAATACTTCACATTTATGCTTCATCACAATACTTTTTATGCAACTCTTCATGTGTTCAATTGTGTTTTTAAACACAGGTCTACACAGCACCAGCTACAAGGCAAGATGGGTCATGTCAAAAGTCAAACTGGATAACTAAGACCCCAGAGTAGCTAAATTAACAAGGCTGAGGGTACCTGGTCCATCAATTTTTTATGTGCCAATTCTTTTTTTTTTTTTTTTGCGGTACGCGGGCCTCTCACTGTTGTGGCCTCTCCCTTTTCGGGGCCCAGGC
>NW_006787533.1:0-37331 GCF_000442215.2 Lipotes vexillifer
TTGCAGCAGCATGGATGGACCTAGAGATTATCATACTAAGTGAAGTCAGACAAAGACAAATATCACATGATATCACTTATATGTGTGGAATCTAAAAAAATGATACAAATAAACTTATATACAGATAGACCCAAAGACATAGAAAACAAACTTACTTATGGTTACCAGAGGGGAAGGGGGGAGGGATGAATTAGGAGTTTGGGATTAACCTATACAAATTACTATACATAAAATAGATAACAAGGAAGGACCTACTGTATAGCACAAGGAACTATACTCAATATTTCGTAATAACCTATAAGGGAAAAGAATCTGAAAAAAAAAGTTATGTATGTATGTATGATTGAATAACTTTGCTACACACTTGAAACTAACACAACACTGTAAATCAACTATACTTCAATCTTTAAGAAAAGGCAGAAAGTGGAGAGAACTGAAGATAGTTACCCGTTAAGTGTTTTCTCCTATCCCTGTCTTACATGCTAAGGCCTCTTTTCCCACCATCGTCTGTACAGTCCTAAACCTCATGCAGGGCTCTGTGCCAGAATCTAGATTTTATCTGAACCCTACAACCTCACGTCTCTGGCAACCATGCCCCACACGGGCAAGTCCTATGCACCTGCAGGCAGCCTTGTTTCTTTTTTTCCTTTTTCATTCTCATTGTCAATCACATCATTTTCAAATACGTTCCTCAGTAATGCAGTCCAAACATCCCCCTGCCACACACACACACACACACACACACACACACACACACTGCAAACTCCAAGGACCTGAAGGACCTGTTTTTACCATTGTGTCTGCTTTCATCTTATACTCCCCACCAAGGTCTGCTTTGGTGAATTGAAAAATGTCAGGCAAGATTTTTTCAGCTTCCTCCTTTTGAGATTTTCTGTTGCCAGTACTCCTTAGTCTCAGTGCTGTGGCAATGGTGGTCATTTCTCCCCAGCTTAGTTCATTCTAGTCAAGGAGTAGCTGTTAGTATTCCATGGGTCACATGGAATGGTCGAATACTTGTTAGTATTCCACCCAGTCACAGCAGGGATAGGGTAATGGGAAGGTAGAAGTCAAGGGTGATGCTTTGTACTTGCTGAAGTGGCTTCTCTAAATACTTTCTGGATTGAGGTCTTTTAAAATACTTTTTGTAGAGCATGGACTTGAGGACATGGGGAGGGGGAAGGGTAAGCTGTGACAAAGTGAGAGAGCGGCATGGACATATACACACTACCAAACGTAAAACAGATAGCTAGTGGGAAGCAGCTGCATAGCACAGGGAGATCAGCTCGGTGCTTTGTGACCACCTAGAGGGGTGGGATAGGGAGCATGGGAGGGAGGGAGACGCAAGAGGGGAGAGATATGGGAACATATGTATAGCTGATTCAGTTTGTTATAAAGCAGAAACTAACACACCGTTGTAAAGCAATTATACTCCAATAAAGATGTAAAAAAAAATAAAAATAAAATACTTTTTGAGTCAAGGTGGAACATAACTAAGTACATATGTATATACATACATACGTGTATAATATACATATGTGTGTATATATCTATATCTTTCTATTTCTATTTCTTTCTTTCTCTATCTATCTATCTATCTATCTATCTATCTATCTATCTACCTACCTACCTACCTACCTACCTACCTACCTACCTATCTAGAGAGAAGTACCCACCCAAGTATGCTGCTTGGCTGGTGGACTCTGCCAGCCCTTCCCTGCGCAGGTCTTTGCCTGCATCCCCGGGGGTGGAGCAGTGAGCGGGGGAGCTCTCCAACATGAAGCTCTTGCTTCTGGACGTGCTGATGATCCGTGGAGGCAGGAGCACATTAATGACTGTCTGCAGTAGCAGCTGCACCTCAGGCTGCTCCAGCCATGGGCTATCTGCCGGGCAGAATTTGTAAGGAGGAAGTGGAAAGAAAAGCAAGTCACAAGGTAGACTTTCCACGTTAGACACAGAAAAATTCAGCTCTTTCTCCAATTCCAAACTAGAACACCCTAGAAATTCGAGTGCCTTCCCCACCAAGTACAGCTTCTCCTATGGACAGAAGCAGCGCTCCTGGTACTGGGTGTCTCCTCCGTAGTCAGCACCCAAGGGTCCCTGCTCTTAGCCAAATCTCCCGCTTACCATTTCAGCCTCCTTTCTTTTTTTTTTTTTCTGCTCAAATACTCATAATGCACTGTCTTTATGTTTGAGATAAACCTTTCCTAAAAGAAAAAATCCCCCAAGAATTAAGAGTAATGAAAACATATTGGAATTTAGTGACAGTGGCAGGATTTACACTAAACCTAGTGTCAGTAGGTTATCCAGTCCATTCTCTGTCAATTCACATCATAGTGTACTTCAGTTAATACCATTTTCTTAATTGCAACAATGCTCTCCTGATTTTTGCTGTACTGAAATGCTTTTAAATAGGATGTATCTTCTAAGTGGAGCAGAGACAGTCTTGACCAAGGGCAGCTAAACTGAAAAGAAAGAACAACTCTTATTTCCTAAGATAACCTTGTTTAAATCATTCAGATCAACTTCAGTGACGGCCTTCATGGGAAAAGGAAGAAATAACAGCCTGACACTTAAGAAAACACAACAACAATGATAAATTTCCTTTAGTTAAATTAATCAGACCTTTGCTTCCAGATCCTACTGTGAGCACAAATGGGATGAGCAGATTTAAAAGCATCCCCTCCCTTCGCTCTTGATTGGTGAATGGGGAGATCACATGGCTTAAAGGAAAATCTTCTTTTAAAGCCTGTGCAGCAATAATAGAAAAAAAGATTAATTGACCCCCTCACCCATTCAGTCTGTTTGTTTTTACACAGCATGGAGGAGATGGGGACTCCCTGATGGCTGCACCTGCAAACTAGGAGTTCAACTGTCATGTGTGCAGCATACAAGATTCACCCCAAACTGATACTTTACCATTTGTTTGACATAATTGAGAGCTATTTGCCTAAAAAACAGCAACATCTTGAATATCAAATGAAAAATCATGATACTTATAGTCTGGTACAAAAACAACCGCACTTCCCCATTCATTTTATCCATGTGTCCACCAGTAAATATTTTAGCGACCAAAGAAAAGGAAGAAAAGAACTTGCCACCTGCTCCATTGGGGAGTTATTTAAAAATCCTCTCCCCTGTATAAGATCTTCTTCAAGCCAGAAAGCAATAGACAATATAAAAAGAAATAAATGATCTCTGTATACGTGTTGTCAAAATGTATCACTTTAGGGATGTCTTTATTTCCCTTCTGCCTGGTAGCCACAGCGCTTGCTTAATCTCTTTTCCATCATCTAACCATTCTCTGGATGATGGACCATCAAGCTTGGTTGTCAGAGAATGGATGGGCCGGTTATCCATTTACAGCCATTGTATACTTCCCATTGGTCAGAAAGCTTTCTGGTGATTTATCACTCTTTAAAGTTAGGTGACACACAGAAATAGGCAGGGAAATTGGCATTCTATACTTTTTTGCTTTGGGAATGATTATTTTAATTTTAGGAAATAAAAGAAGTGGGAGAAAAATGATTTTAAAAAGCACCCGCAATATTCAGCCCACAACCATTAAAGAAAATTAAGATATTCAAAGTCTAGTAATAATATTTGAATTTTTTTTTACTGCAATTCTTTCTGCAAATAATTTAAAACCAGACTTTGAACATTACTGCCTCTTTTAATTAACAATTGTGAGCTGATTATCTGTGAACCATTATTTTCCTAAGGTACTGACACACGTTTTAAACGACGGAAGCGGCTCCTGAGGTTGTGGCGGGACTAAATGACTCTGCTATTTTTGAGATCTCAAGAAGAATTACAGAAGCACAACTTTAGGACCAAGCTCAGGGCTGAAGCTCCAAAACTGTAAAAGTCTGGAGATGTTTACACTTCTGTTTCACAGATTTTGCCCAGCCTTTGCAGAAAAATAAAAGAGAACACCATGATCAGGTGCCTCAACCAGCAACGTAATGAGCGTGACAAACAGGTAAGGCAGTCACACCTGTATCTGCAATGCTACAAGCCGGACAACAGCTGTGCTGAAGGGCAGAGGTGGTGAGAGATAAGGGCTGAGATGAAGAAGGGGTAATCCATCAGCAACACTGGAGGGTCCTACCACTCCCATCACCTGAAATACAAACAGAGCACATGACCAGCCTTGACTACTGCAATTTCATGCAACTGTAGTAAGGGAGTCTCAGTCAATAATAATAATAATAATGATAATGATAATAAAAAATTTGAAGGTTGGACATGTTACTTTCAATCTGTTCGTGTTGCCTTCTTTTGAAGGCATGTAATGTCTGGAGTCAGATCAAATGATTACACTGGATTCAGCCAAGGTTTTGTAGAATGTTGCTTATAACTAACTATGTAAATAATGAGAGATGAACCCAAAATTATTCTAAGCAGGAGACTGGACATACTTACTTGTGGACTCAAAGGAATGCAGTCAACATTCTTTGATGGAGTAAATACTGACAACAATGATGATGGCAAGAGCTCTACTTGCGCTAGGCATTCCAGCTACAGATTTATTGCTCAACTAGCTAAGCAGCAGATTCTATTCAATGAAATGCTCTACCACGGTTTCCACATTGTACAAAACCTTGTCAGGACCAGACTCTAGATATTACATAACTGATAAAAAATTTTTTTGTTTTCATGTAAATCCTAGACTGGCCAACCCATAATGTGATTTTTCACTAAAAAAAGAAAAAAAAAATCCTCTTTGCATTTTAATCTCCCCCACCCCAGACTACTTTAACTTCTAGCCAATTGTGCAGTCTCCCGCCACCCCACTCTCCAACTGGCAGCCCTCAACTCTCAGCGCAGCTTGAAGAGGTCAATTGTCAAAGTAGTGCGTGGGAAGCAGCACACCAAAATCCCATCTGTAGAGGGACGGGCCCCTTGATCTCCCCACACACTACCTTGAAATGTACCTCATTATTTTCAGTGTCACCTGAGCTGTCTGTTTTCATGGGTAGGTGTGTAGGTAGGTAGGTTGACCTGTAAATCTTCAATTCAGAGAAGTCAATAGCAGAGTTAAATTTTGTAAAGTTTCATAAGATTGCCACTTGGCTACTCACCAGATTGACACAGACATTGATCAGTGACCTAAGGTGAGGCAGGAAGGATATGATTGGCTGCCTCTGAAGTGTCAAACAAACCCCTTCAATCAAATTGCTGGCAGGCTCCCACTCAACCTGTCGCCTGGAATACAATATAGGAGCCATTAGCAGCGTGGCTCCCTTCTGGAGACTGTCTGAAACGAGTGAATGAGACAGTGATTCTGACGCTATCTAAGACAGGATGGGTGTCTGAGACAACAAAATGCTTCAGAGGGGAGGAAGTTTACCCACGTTGTTCCAAAAGTACAGAGCACATTAGGAAGGGAAGAGGATACTGAAAACGTAGCAGAGGCACTCCTGCCCCACTCGACTAATGAGACAAAATCTATTGAAGAAAAAACAGAGATGATGAATGGGTGGCATTTCAAGTTTCCTGGTTTTAACTATGAGAGAGGGTATGAGACTACCGTTTTAGGAAACCCATCATAGGAGTCATTACTCCCAGTAGAACCAATTTGACTATAGGCTGTGTTTCTGAAATGTTTTTATCAGACTACAGTGGATCTCATCAGCTTTTATACCAGACTGCAACTAATTAGATTTATATGGCTTAACTCTTGCCAAAAAGATGGCATTAGAGGAAAACAGTCTATTTAAAAAGTGTTCTTTCTTTGCCTCCTAAAAAATGATATTTTGGGGCTACATTCTATGGTAGTATAAATGGTGGTATACATAACCCAATTAGATGAATATGAGATTTTCTGTAATAGAAAACAATCTGGTCTGTAATTGTCTCAGTACTGAAGAGTCGTTTCTGTGGCCCCCTAAATAAACAAGTTGGGCTTTACTGAGGTCAATGCTATTTCCTGGAAATAATTTCTAAGCTTATATTGCCTACCAAATTGAAACCTCTACAATGACAAAATGGAAACGTTCATACATGAGGATATGTTGACATTCCTGAGGCTCAAGTAACCCACAGGTTAGGTTCAGTCAACATTTCTCTTGTTGAACTGAGATCACCTGAAGAAATTAAATCCAAGGCAACCCCAAATTCACAGCATGCACACCAAGAAAATTGCCTACAATTAATCAAGTCTATGAATTTATCCAGAAGTCTACTTTTAGGAAACTGCTGTTCTTTATAATGGGTTTAGTTATATGACAAATGAGTTAGCCTACGGAGATGTTAACGTCTTGAGAAGAAAAGTTATTTTAACACACCCTTGTGAGATTTATAAGACTGGCCATTTGCCAATAGGCACGGATGTTCCACTGGGACCACTAAAGAAAACAGGGGTGCTTTAAGGATACTCATTTCTATGCTACTAAAATAAATAACCTTGAAATAACGTATAGGCATCCATCATCACGGTAGAAAAGAATATAGGATCAAACTGTCCATTATTAGAAAATCTTTCAATTTCTTTTTAATAAATTCAACAGCTTCTGATGGCTGCATAAATGAAAAGAGCACAGGATAAAACCTGGAAATGTTCTAACAAACTGAACAGTAAGTGCTACAGATTCTTGGGCAAGAGTTGCATTGATTTGGGGTTTAGTTTAATAGGACAGAAAACGGTCTCACTAACCCAAAGTGGAAATTTCCAAACTAGTGGGTTTATTAGCATTTATCAATTGATCTATCTTCTCACTGTGGCTATAGGTTTCCAAACTGGGCTCAGAACTCCAGGTAGCCTGGTTCGGAGGCATCTGCTCACAGAAAGGCTACCAACTGATATTTCAGGCCACTGAGTGGAGGGCAAGTGGCAATAATATTGATTTAGTACCACCTGAATTAGGTGAAAAGGTGAAAATTAGGTATTTGTTATCAACCCTGAGAGCTCTTCAGCTGCTGCTTCGCTGATTATTGTAAAGCTTGGCATTTCTATAAACTGGTACCTAAAATACTATGTTAAATACACATTTTTGAACATCAAGTTAATTTTTTTTCTCTCCTTAGTTGTTTAATTTATAAGGCATACCTTGCCTTACTTCAAAAGGAATTGAAGGATACACATTGAATTTCTTATGTGTGTCAGATAAGGAACATGATAGCTAAGAAATCAATAGATTTTTCAAGATAAATATATTTTTTGAAGAATATGTTATTTCCTCAAAATATAGACCCTGCTACTTATGCATTCGTATACCTGATTAGCTCTGCACATATAACCAACTGAACACTTTTGAGCCATTCATTCAACTGCGGACTGATCCACCACCTTCAAAAATGACAAACTTGAAATTTGAAGCTTGTAATACCAACAGCTGACTAGGAGGCCTCCTCACCTCAAAGTAGGCATCTTATGAATTTTGTTGAACATCCTATCCAATCTCTTTAAAATGAGGATAAGGGCCGGCCTCACTGCCTCGGCTGTCCAGTCGGTGATAGGGAGCATCTCCATGATGTAGCGTCGAAGCCCACGGCTCTCCATTGTCTGGGTGTCGTATGGTGCCAACTTCAGAAGGGAGTGTGCAATTTCTGCCAACCTAAAATGTTTTGTTTCGTTTAATAAGCTTAGAAAGCCACCATGAGAATTTTCCCACACAGCATCATGCTAATCACCCTCCTTCCAGCACACTGACTCCCTAAACTGTGAACATTCTGGCACATTATCTCATAACTTGTAAATAAACGTTTTAAAAAACAAATCTGGACAAAATAGGCCCATACATTTCAGTTGGTTGATATATCTTTTAAGCCTTTTCAATTTGTAGGTTCCCCCTCTTCTGCTCTCGTTTTGACATCTAGTAATTTATCTGCTGGAGAAATTAGCTGTTGGTCCTGTAGCATTTCCTGCACTCTGGATTGTGCTGATTGAATCTCCATGGTGTCATTTAATTTATCCTATTTCTCCTGTATTTAATTCAATTGGTAGTTAGATCCAGGGGCTAGATCAGATTAGGTTTTGATTTTCTGTGATGTGTCCTTCACAGGTGATGTGTACTTTCCTCAGGACATACGTGATTCCTATCTGTCACTCTTCATGATGTCAGTGGCTACCAGTGATCACTGCACAGATTCCTCAACTCATTAGAAGTAGAACAATGGTAATATTGTATCGTTCCTTTTTTTCCCATGTATTAACTATAGCTTTTTTTTTTTTTTTTTTTTTTTTTTTTTTTGTTTGATGTTGAATATCTTTGCATGTGCTCATTTGCCACTGTATATCTTTGGTTTGTTTCAAGAGTGTTTTTTATTTTTTGCGGTACGCGGGCCTCTCACTGTTGCGGCCTCTCCGGTTGCGGAGCACAGGCTCCGGACGTGCAGGCTCAGCGGCCATGGCTCACGGGCCCAGCCGCTCCGTGGCATGTGGGATCTTCCCGGACCGGGGCACGAACCCGTGTCACCTGCATCGGCAGGCGGACTCTCAACCACTGCGCCACCAGGGAAGCCCAAACTATAGCATTTTAATAAGAAGTCCTTTTGATTACTCCAAGAGAGACAGGACAAATGCTTAAAAAGAACTACAGTTTAAGAGCACGCCAGGTGACTCTGACAGGCACTCTGGTATCGGAATCAGAGCTAGGCCCTTGCCCCTCTACCACATGGATTGCTCTACAGTTGCTCTGACTAGTGCCGTGGATGGAGGATTCACCACTGCATGAGGCAGCTCATTCCATCTTTGGACATCCACACTGAAAAGCTCTCATGTTAGGTCCCCCAAATTCCCTCAGTTTTTTCCTACGAGGCTTCATCTGGAAGCATGAATTCAATCCATCTTCTCCATGGCAACCCTTCACTATCAAGAGTCACTGTCTCTTCATGCCCACTCATACTCTCGCCAGACTGAACATACACATTGTCCTTCTGGAAATTGTGTGTGAGTGTGTGTGTTTTAAAGAAATCATTTTAAACAGTCTTCACACTCTTCTGTTTATCTCTTTCTCACAAATGTGCCATGCAGAAAATAATGCTTTACTTTTCAGGTCGTTTGACTGACAGATAAAAGTATATCTATATACACATTTCTTTTTTAAATGGGTTTTTTCTTTTTCTCCCAGTTTTATTGAGATATAATTGACATACAGCACTGATAAGTCCAAGGTGTACAGCACAATGATTTGACTCATGTACATCATGAAGTGACCACCACAACAAATCTAGTATATACACATATTTCTTTTCCCTTGTTATCTTGTAGGTAACCTTAAGAAATGCTAGAGAAATAACTGATCTATTTCAAGCTTGAAAACAATACTTAGAGTTGGATTTGTGTCATTTTATGGATTATTAACTGAATTTCTCTCATCTCTTGTCATGTTACAAAATGAATATGCTTCCAGCATAAAACAAAAATTTCCTTTAATACAGTCTTTGCTGTACTATCACATGAATAATCTTGAGAACACAAGGGAGAGACGGAGGGGGAGAAAGGAAAGAGGGAGAGTTGGAGAGAGGGGAGAGATGGGGGAGAGAGAGAAAAATTAGTTTGCAGAGCTTACTATCCTGCTATTCTGCTGCTTTGGCAGCTTTGGTCTGGGAAAATGAGGTAATAAATTCCTTTAGGGTAGAAACTCTATCTAATCAAGAACGTTTTACTTGAGAGCCTTGCAGCCAATCATAACTTCTGCAAATGCAGGGGTACAGATTGCCTCAACACTCCTTCTTGGCTCCCTGATTCAAATCGAGTACTTCTTGCAATTATCTCCTCTTTTATATCACTCCATTTCTTTCTTTTTTTTTTTTTTTAAATCAACCTTCTCTCCTTGATGGATACTATCTATCTATTCTGTTTGGCCAGAGAACATGACGGGTCCATTTTTATTGAGAGCTGGTGTGAAATAGCATGAACAGAGGGGATGTCGACTAAATAGTCCCTGGCATTAAAAAATTCTGCCTACCTTCCCATAGATCCAGGCCATGAAATAACTGTGCTCATACAGGTTACTCTTGCTGAATTGCATCGTGACGTTTTGCAGCTTTCAGTACCGCCAGGCATCCAGTCACGTGAGACTGGTCCTTTACCTGTGATGGGATGTTGGTGAGGCTGCTGCCCATCACTCTGCTCTTTCCTTTCAACATGCCTCAACCAGGAGATACTTCTTGTTCTTCATATTTTAAAAAGGGGATTTTGCTTTACCAAAAAAAACTAGTTGTGTGTTTTATCTTATTGACACTATGATTTTATAACCAGCCATTTCTCCCTGTTGTTTTGATAACTCAGAAGCCCAAAGTCAAATTTACAGTTTATCAACAGTATCTAATATGATAAAATCACGTAGATTTCCCATGCTAATCTTATCATAAACTATTTCCCTGCTAATTTTTCACACTGTTTCGACTCTCTAATTTGTAAATTGTATCCCTTTGCATCATATAATTTTCTGAGTTGCCTCAAGTACTTGGTAAAATAATGAACACATAAATACATGTGATATATAGTGCTTGCAACACCGCATCCTGTATTCTTATGTGTGCCTCACGTATTGAACTGTGATCATGTTGAGGACTAGGGCTTTATTTTACATCCCCAGCGTCTAGGATAGCATGTGGATCTTTCTCATTAGCGTTAGCATCTACTGAGCCCTAGATCTGTGCCAGGCACAGAGCTAATCATTTGAACTCCTAGAGCTCATTTAACCTTTAATAGGGTTTGACCTCTAGAGGGAGCTCCAGGCCTCTCTAACTCATGCTCTCCCCTCTCTCCAAATGCCTTGAGTGTAGATACAGATATACGTAGGACAGTTACTAACCCATTACCATGATCTCTCCCCTCCCCCCCCCTTTTCACTCACTCTCCCATCTTTCAGGAATCTTTTCCCCTTTCTCCCACAGAATGTCTGTCAATAGTAGTGATTCTCTGACTCTGGGAATGTGATGCACAACTACTCAGGTCAGCTAGCCATTATCAGTAGCAAAGGAGGGGAGATGGCCTGAATGGAGCACGGAGTTACTATGGCAACAGAAGCCTAACACTTCAAACTTTCCTCGCCTTTCCCAGGGCAGGAGCTGAAATTCTTAGTGCAAAATAAGTTCTTCCCCATCAGAGCACAGCAGGGAGTGTGAACACATGTGACGCTCTAGACTTCTGGGTGTGTGCCAGCAACTCAGAGAATGTGAAATCAGTCTGGAGGATAAAGAGCCTGTGTTCTCCATACATTTCTGGCTTCTCATTTTCCCTCACTTAGTACTTTCTAAATTTTTCAAGGAATCATTTTAAGAAAAAAAAGAGACGATAATCAGGAAATTGGTGTGTTTTGCCAAATTGCAATGTTATTTCTGAAAGGCTAGAACTTAAGCCTACCTTTAGTTTTACAGATATACTAAATTTTTCAAGTGAATATTTTGTTACCAATGGAATTTTCCTTTCAAGGAATTTTTATGATGCTTTAAAATCTGTTACAAATCTAAATAGAAGATCATCTGGAATCATGTTCCTTTTAAGAATCTGAAAGTACAGACACAGCCTTTATAGTTTGAAGCAACAAGTGAAATGACATCTCCTTAGGAAAAAGGAAACATGAGTGCACAGAGATATAATTCTGGGGGCTCTCCCTGACATACCAGGAGTACAAATTTTTAAAGGATGACTGGCCTCATCTAGTGCAGAATTTTTACCAGGACACTTTTTCGAAACATTGGAAGGCTATCATGCACAATATGTATAAAAGGGATCTCAGACCCAACCAGAGTGTGGCTCCGAGTTAAAACTGCTCCTTCCCTGCAGGCCCCTCACTATGAGTCCTCAGATAGTGTAGCGGCAGAGCAAGTCCTCAAGCAGAAAGTAGCTGTGCATTTTTTTGTGTAAAATAAGAGAGAGGAGACATTGGATTCTTGTGAAAAATTAGAATTTGTGCAGTAAAGAGCATGTGGAAGAAAGTTACTTCCCTATGAATTCAGGTGATGCAATCTCCCTTTCACTCTCTTTTATTAAGGAGCAAATGTATCAACTGGGCTTTTCTGTCTTTAAGAACATTTCTCCCCTGTCCACGGTAAGATCCCTTTCCACAGACTTAACATCTATTTTCCCAGAGGGCCCTGTTTGATGTGCATCCAAGCTACAGGAGACCAATCACTTTCAGCCAGTTTCAAGTTTTTATCCTGCCCCACATTTATCTCCCCGCATACACCCCTCCCCAACCCCCTCCAGACATCCGGCCCAAGCCGTGTGCACACTCAGGGGCAGAGAAAATGAGGACAGTACCTCATGTGGGACTTCACGTCCAACAACTCCAGGGCAGTGACCCGCGGTTCCCCGGCCAGGTTTTGCAAGATCTTCAGCCTGGGCCCGCAGTGCTTGTAGAACTCGGTGCAGATGTTCAGCAGTGACTCCCGGGGTCTTCTGAACTCCTCCCGAGCAAGCCGTTCATCTAGTTCCTCTCTGGGAAGGCCCTGCCCTTCCTCCAGTAAGTGCAGGTTTTCTCTGGGGAATTAGAAAAGTTTAACTGGGGGTCTGGGAAGGTGTATGGGGGGCCACTATGAGAGGAAGGTATCACACTGAAGAAAATTATGATGCCTTATATTACATGCAAGTTAATGAAGCAGCAGGGCGGGGCCTAGGAGAACCTTATCGGAAGGATCAAGAAAGTTCATCATCCTGCAAGAGACTGTCATCCCAGACTGTAGTGGCTTTCCATTAGCCACTTCCTGAGGATTTATGCAGAAGTAGGATGCCATGCCTGAATGAAAAGAAAGCTGACGGAACCATAACCCAGCTCACAAGGCAAATTATCACAAGATGACAGAATTAGTACAAAATTAGGTTGTCTTTCTGTACCTGATAAAGTGCAGTTTGGCGCCTTGTTCCTGGTACCTGGGAGTCAGAAAAACAGTAACTATCAGAGTAGGAGCAGGGGCCCTGTGGTGGGGCCTCTTAACGACTTTTTCTTACGAGAAGCCTTTGAAGTTACACATTTTGGTAAGCTCCCTAATACACACATACTAATCCTAAAATATAAAATCTTGATCTCTCATTTGCCTACCACATATGCTGCAACTATAGCTGCCATGAAAGCTGTTCCACTGCCAGATAATTTGTAGAAAGACAGATACTCTAAAAACACACACAAACTCATGGAATGTGGTCAAATGAAGGACATTTTGGAAAACTTTCAAGGTGAGGTGAATCTAAGTTGCAGTTTTAACTTCATGTGCTATATTTTAGGAAGAAATATGGCTGATTTCCTTTCAGTTCTAGAGACTTCTTGCTTTATGAGTGATGGGTAACAGGACTTTAGAAGCCCTCTTTCTCTGGGCACCTTTCATCTAGAGTTGAACATAGCTCAGTAAGCTTAGAGAAACCCCTAAATATCACTGAAACTCATTACTCAAAACCCATATAATCATTTTCCCCTAATGTGAGAAACTGAGGTAACACTATCACATCAGATAATTTATATCTGATGTGATAGTTTGGAACTTATTTCATTTTTAACATAAATATATGATAAGCAGGGAATTTACATAAATAATGATATACACTTAATAATGTGCTTCAGAGAAAATAGAAAATTATTCAGTTTTTCCTTATAATCTCTGCTAATTACTCCATACTGGGAAAAGAGAACTTTCTCCCTAGCTGATTTTGGGTTTGCTCTGTCTTAAATCTTCCTTGGAGGAGGAAGCTAATTAAACTTTTATTTTTGTCTCAGAGTATTTAGAGGTTAACCCAGGCAGAATGAAGTAAAGTATTAACTAGTGCAGCCAGTGTCTGAGTTGCACCAAAAGAGGGAAGGTGATTAAGTCAACAACCATGAAAGCATAAGTTAAGGGGCTAAGTAAAAGCTTGGATGAAATGTCTGTAGAAAATCTGTCCAGATGAAAGAAAGGTGACTCTGCACAACTGCCCTGGAATGAGAAGCCACCTCCTGATTATTATTGTTTCCTTTGCCTTTTTCTTGGAGGCAAGTGAAACAACACTGGAATAGTTCAAAGACCACCCAGGAGGCAGAGAACATCTTGCATGTTCACACAAACAAATGGACATAAATACCAGTTTCTGAAGGTGGCTTACTTCTCTTCATTTACAAAGGTGACAATTGCAAAAAAAGCCTAGGTATTTTCGTGTAACTCTCAACTCTCACCTTCTCTTTTCCTTGGAGATTTTCACGCTCAATATCGACTATTTTCAGGATTCCTTTCACTTGCAACAGCTGAGATTCAGGTTGTACGACATTGAGAGACCACAGAAGAATAAAGCCAGTGAATTACCTGGTAGTCACCCCAGACGACATGGTGTGGTTGGCTGTGGTGGCCCCTTTATGACCCTGGTCACACCTGCTCATCTGGGGGGCTGTCATGGGCCTGCAGCAACAGTAACAAAACCACAGAAGCGGAGACACTTATGAAACCCTCAAGTTACTGCAGCTCACACAAGCTTGAAGCTAGAAGCTTATAAAGACTTTGGCCTTTTCTGTCACACTCCTCTGCTGAGTCTGTCCTGGAAGGCACTTTAAAGGGAACACTGATTCCCAAGGGTCTAGAAGCTCACCACGATTTAAGGTCTTTCATTTCTTGGTCCTGAGTAATAAACAAGTACTCTTCAAACCAGACATTCATGAAATCAGACTTCTAAGTCTGTGCTGATTAAGTGAGAGGTAAGAATTCATTTTTTCAATTCCACAGGTACCAGGAAGTTAGCCATTCTAGACAGTAAAAAAAAGATAAGGGTGTACATATCATTTAGGCCACCTGCTCCATAATCAACCACTCTGTTTTTCTGAGAAACTGTCAAACAAGGAAGGAGTCTTTCTAGTCAAAGTTAGACCTAAGTCTGTGTCTTTATTCCTGTCGTAAAGAATGGAGTTGAGGACATGGGGACGGGAACGGGGAAGGGTAAGCTGGGACGAAGTGAGAGAGTGGCATGGACTTATATATACTAACAAATGTAACATAGATAGCTAGTGGGAAGCAGCCGCATAGCACAGGGAGATCAGCTCGGTGCTTTGTGTCCACGTAGAGGGGTGGGATAGGGAGGGTGGGAGGGAGGGAGACGCAAGAGGGAGGAGATATGGGGATGTATGTACACATATAGCTAATTCACTTTGTTATACAGCAGAAACTAACACACCATTGTAAAGCAATTATACTCCAATAAAGATGTTAAAAAAAAATTATACCTAAGACTACCCAGGGAAGTCAGTAAATTAGTATCTATTGTTAAGTCAGTAATTTATTATAGATGCTAAGAAATAGGTTCAAATCAGCTCATATATAGGTAAACTGCCTCTGTGTCATCTGTGACATGGAAAGGAAGATAAGGCTTTTCAAAGCAATTGCTTACATGAACTCTTTAAAGCTTGCTTTTGTCATGCTCATTTTCTGTATGCTGGTTGTGGCTGGAGAGTAACCCTTTAAAAATCGCCCCAGACCGTCTATTCGGTGCCTTTGCTGTGGGGGGCAGAATTTAAAGCTAGCCCCAAGGCCTTCCCCCCAATGCCCCACTGGTGTTACTCCCGTTATCACGCTACATCATATGGCAAAAGAGAAATGATCTGGGTAGGCCTAATCTCATCACCGGCCCTTAAAAAGCAGAAAGTTTCTCTTGGGAAGGGCAGACAAATTTGAAGTCTGAGAAGGACTCAAGGCACCCCTGCTGGCTGGACGACTGCGGGGCCCTGTAAAAGGGAATACAGGTGTCTTCCAACAGCAGAGAGTGGCCCCTGGCTGACGGTCAGGAAGGAAAGGGGACCTCAGACCTAAAGCTGCCTGGTGCTGGATTCTGCCAAAACCCTGAATGAGCTGAGAAGTGGATTTTTCCCCAGATCGTTCCAGTAAGAGCCCAGACCAACTGACATCTTGATTTTGGCCTTGCGAGACCCTGAGCCGACAGATCAGCTGAGCCTGCCCAGATTTCCGGCCTACAGAACCATGCAATGATAATAAATGCGCTCAGTTTTAAGCCTCTCAGTTTGTGGTAATGTGTTACGCAACAATGGAAAACTAATACTGATACACTTGTAATATACTTGTTTCTGTGTTACTACCTATAGAACGGTTAATTTGTTTTCATGAGCAACTACATTAGGACTGTGGACGTGAAGTGGTATTCTTCTCGTTTTCTTTTCGTAAAAACAATGAAGCCAATTTTGTTGTGAATAATTACAGTCAACCAATGAGGCTAGTCTTCCACTCCATCTTTTGAATATTAAATACACTAGAATATTTAAGGCCACAGAATTTCAAATGTCAGAGCTCCATCCATAACTCTTTGTGGAATTTTTGGTTAGTCAGTTTTGGAGAAGTTAATTGACTTATCCTTATAAAAGGGAATAGAAAGCATCAACATTGTGTACTGTAAAGAGGGAGAATCAAGTGGCCCTTGAAGGAAATTGACTGCTCTTCTCTCCTCTAGTCACAGGAAGGCACTAGTGACATAACCAGGTAGGTGCAGAAGGGAGGGTGTAAGTCATGTATTTCTCCATGTAATGCTCTTCCCCCTCAGACTTTCAGGAAACCATCATCAAAGCACTGGGGGCTGTTTCTCACTGGCAGTTTGTCACTGCTCCCTATTCCATGGCTTCCCATCCCTTCAGATTAGATGCACGTGGCCACTTCAGCAGAGAGTCTACCCAAGGCTTTGGGCTATGTTCTGCTTGCCTCGGTTGGCAATGTAGTGCAAGATTAGGAACTAAACATAGATTGAACTTAATGAATAACAATCTCACTCCCCCTCTCACTTGCTGGTGCACGCTGGAAAAATCCTCCCTGGACTGAGGGGTTGCAGCGAGTCCCCTCACCAACTGAGCAAGATGGGGCTTGGAGAAGTTGGTGCCTGTGATGGGAGTAAACCATAGAATTTTAGGCTAATAATATGGCCAAATGGGATGGAGGTGCAAAGACATCGATGCAGAAAGAAGGCTTCCCCACCTCCACCCATGGGGAGGAACGTCTCCTTCCAGCTGATTTTAGATGACAATGGAAAAGGAAAGCTTATCACTATATAGTGTCCTGCATCTACCACCCCCACTCACTCTATCCTTGGTACACTGACATCCCCCCGGCCCCGCTAATGCCCCCACCCGCCAACGCCCACCCAGGCCTCATCTATCCAGCCCTTCCCTGACACAGAGCAGCTCAATTCCTCTGCTTCTGTACCCAAGAATCTGGTGACAGGGCTAACTTCTTGGAACTTTGTTTAGGGCTGAACCCTGGTGTCAACTGACCTTTCCATTCCTAAATCCCTCAGTCCCCTCTCTCAGCACTCTTGAGTCCTGTCCGACAGAGAATCTATCAATTCTAGCATCAGAATAAAATTTTGTAGTTTATGTTTGTTATGTAGCTTCTGAAATTAAAGTAAAAATAAACCCAGCTCTTTACAAACAGGAAAATAATAAAAGAATGCTTAGTTGAAATTGCAGACATTTCATGTCTCATAAAATAAGAGCTAATAAAAACGTGGATCACATTTTCATATTCACTAAATTAGCCCTTTTACAAAAGATTTGTTTACTGATGGGTTAAAACTGCCACAGAAGCTCGGCAAGCTACATGTAAGTGTGTGTTTAGCAATCATGGTAGAATAATAATACTAACAATTATTATCATTATTATTGTCATCATCATTATTATTATTTAGAGTACTGAGCACTATTTATCTAAACAACTTAGGGAATGTTTGCAGTTTTAGCTGAGTTTGGATAAGTTATCTGTGAATAAAAACTGGATTTTAGAGATTTTCATCTTTTTGGTGGATACATATAGCTTATGGCTGTGGCTATTTCTGCCGATGGGATTACCTGGTGAGAACCTCTACACTGTATAAAAGGGCCTGCAGGGATGTCGCAAGAGCAGCCATGGCGGCGATCTCCTCTCGGGCAGCGGGTCCTGTCTCCACTTGTGACGTTTGCCTCTTTAGCTTTTGTAGGTAACATGGCACCAAAGCTTCCAAGACCATCAGCATCTGAAGACTTTAATCAACAGACAGAAAACCAAATCACGTTTTTACATCCTACTTGATATTTTGGAGCATGGAGAAATTAAAAGCCTCTAGAGAGCTGGAAAATTCTGAATCCCCTTCCCACTCCACCCAAGTCAAGAGTAAGTAAAGCTGCTGGAAATATCTACCAACACTAATTAATTAGTTAATTAAGCACTGGATAAAAGGTGATAAAATTCTGCATTTAGGAAGAACATTATCTACTTGGGAGAGTTAGCATATATACAATTGGTCGAAAGAACAACAGAATGGTAACAGGTAGAGCTATTCAGTCAATCAGTGAAACAAGCTTCACAATCATCAACAAAGCTTCCATTCAGTAATTTGCAACAAATCTGAGACAAAATAAAACCCTTCTTTAGGAGGCTGGCTTCTTAAAGCTTAAGCAATTTTACAGCAAGAGTCTGGTCTGGAAATAGTCACTGTGATACAGGTATGAAAATGGCTGCTTACTAGTGTGAATAATTTAAAAATTCAGCTATATTTTGCTATCAAGAGACATTAAATATAAGTATATAGAGATGTTGAAGGTGAAAGTAAGAGCAAACACCAAAAGAATGCTGATGTAACTATTATGTCAGACAAAACAGACTTCAAGGTAAGTTACAGACGGAAATTTCATAATTGTAAAAAGACATATTACCAGACATCAGACTTTTTATAAAACTATCATAATTAAGACAGTATAATATTGGTGCAAGGATAGACAAATAGATATATGAAACAGAAGAAGGAGTCCAAAACAAATCCACAGATACTTGATTTATAACAAAGATGACACTGCAATGCAATGGGGAAAGGCTAGTCTTTTCTATAAATGGTGCTTGGGTCTATTGCCTATTAGATATCTCTATGGGAAAAATAAACTTTAACCCTTACTTTACACCATACCAAAATTAATTCCAGATGGCTTGTTAATCTAAATGTTAAGATAAAAACAAAGAAGCACCTAGCATATAAGGGGATATATTCATAACCTTGGGTTAGCCAAGATTTCATAAGAGGACACAGAAAGCACTAAAAAATAGGAAAAAGGTGATACGTTGGACTATATTAAAATGAAGAGCTCTGTTCATCAAAAGACAACCTTAGGGGAGTAAAATTATAAGCCACAGAGTAAGAGATGTTATTTGAAATACAAGTAGCCAGTGGTGTGCTGGAATGGCTAAATAACCAGTTAAGAAGGCCTACTGGGGCTTCCCTGGTGGTGCAGTGGTTGAGAGTCCGCCTGCCGATGCAGGGGACACGGGTTCGTGCCCCGATCTGGGAAGATCCCACAGGCTGCAGAGCAGCTGGGCCCGTGAGCCATGGCCGCTGAGCCTGTGCGTCCAGAGCCTGTGCTCCGCAACGGGAGAGGCCACAACAGTGAGAGGCCCGCATACCACAAAAAAAAAAAAAAAAAAAAAAAAAAAAAAGAAGGCCTACTGGACAACCCTCAGGATGGGAGAAAATATTTGCAACTGAAGCAAATGAAACAGGATTAATCTCCAAAACATACAAACAGCTCATGCAGCTCAAGATCAAAAAAACAAACAACCCAATCAAAAAATGGGTGGAAGACCTAAACAGACATTTCTCCAAAGAAGGCATACAGATGGCCAACAAACACATGAAAAGATGCTCAACATCACTAATTATTAGAGAAATGCAAATCAAAACTACAATGCAGTATCACCTCACGCCTGTCAGAATGACCATCATCAAAATATCCACAAACAACAAATGCTGGAGAGGGTGTGGAGAAAAGGGAACACTCACACACTGTTGGTGGGAATGTAAACTGATGCAGCCACTATGGAGAACAGTATGGAGGTTCCTTAAAAAACTAAAAATAAAACTACCATATGACCCAGCAATCCCACTACCGGGCATATACCTAGAGAAAACCATAATTCAAAAAGATACATGCACCCCAAGGTTCACTGCAGAACTATTTACAGTAGTCAGGACATGGAAGCAACCTAATTGTCCATCAACAGAGGAATGGATAAAGATGATGTGGTATATATATACGTGGGAATATTATTCAGCCATAAAAAGGAATAAAATTGGATCATTTGCAGAGATGTGGATCGACTTAGAGACTGTAAGACTTCACTTCATACACAGTGAAGTAAGAGAGATAGAGAAAAACAAATATTGTATATTAACGCATATGTGGAATCTAGAAAAATGGTATAGATGATCTTATGTGCAAAGCAGAAATAGAGACACAGACATAGGGAACAAACGTATGGATACCAAGGGGGAAGGAGGGGGATGGGATGAACTTGGAGATTTGGATGGGATTAACACATATACACTACTGATATTATGTGTAAAATAGATAACTAATGAGGACCTACTGTACAGCACAGGGAACTCTACTCAATGCTCTGTGGTGACCTAAATGGGAAGGCAATCCAAAAAAGAGGAGGTATATGTATAGCTGATTCACTTTGCTTTACAGCAGAAACTAACACAACATCGTAAAGCAACTATACTCCAAAAAAATTAATTTAAAGAAAAAGGCCTACTGTAAGCATCTCTTTCCGACACCACATTCAATGATGTCATTCTGGTATTTTGTATTCAGCAACTGCTACATATTGGCAAATTGGCAATGCTACATATCAGAAACTCTTTATGTTTACCAGCACACCACTCTATACGTTAAAATGCATTTATATCAGACTCTTTAAAAAAAATTCTATATATCAAATAAAAATTACTGATAATCTCATTTAAAAATGGGTAGAATACTTCAACAGGCCCTTTGCAAAAGTAGATATCCAAAATCCGGTAACCAATCTGAAAGGCTTCCAAACCTTTTAATTTGCTGGAGGGAAATGGAAATTAAAACCACAATGAGATATCACTATAAGCCAACAAAAACAGCTAAAATAAAAAAGACTGACAATACAAAGTGCTGATGAAGCTGCAGAGTACTGGAAGACTTATACACTGCTGGTGGGAGTGAAAACTGATACAAGCACTCTGGAAAACTCTTTGGTAGTATCTACTAAAGCAAAACATATACATACTCCATGATCTAGCAGAGCATTTCTACCCACAGAGGTGCATATATATGTGCACACAAAGACATATACAAAAATGTTCACTGCAGCATTACTGGTAATAGCTTCAAACTGGACACAACACAAATGTCTGTCAATAAAAGAAGAAATACACAAATTGCAGCATAACCATACAATAGAATATTATAGACAAATGAAGAATTATTGTTATACACGATTGCGTGGATGAATCTCATGAAATAGCACTGAATAACAGAAGTCAGACATTAAAAAATACCTATCATATTATTTCATTGTAGCTGAGTCCAGAAACAGACAAAGCTGATTTGTGATGTTGGAAATCAGGATAGTGGTTCTTTTATCTGATTTTGCAATTTGAGCGGTAGTTACACTGATGTGTTAACTTTGTATACATTCATTAAACTATAAAATTACAATATGTAAAAACTTTCTTGTATGAATATTTAAATAAAATACATTATTTAAAAAAAAATTTAAGCACAACAGGGACTTGGTATTACAAATGTTGAAGTCTTGTAAGAATTGAATTTATTCCCATGAAACATATCCTAGGGAACAATTACTTAAGAGATCCTGGCTCCACCCAGGAATTAAGAACAGTTCTGGCTTAAACAGAGCAGAACAAGGTATTAGGGAGGTTTTTTAAGAAAATTTTAATTTAGCTTAACAGTACTGGACTCTGGCTTTTAACTCACGATGACAAGAGAATTTGATTGTGAACTCTAATTCCTTTTGATTTCAATGTGTTTGGATTTTAACTTGAAAGTGTCTTTCATATCTCATTGGGAATTTGATAATGCGAGGATTTTTTAGTCAAATTTAGGGCTTTTCTATGCTGTTAGCATTTTAATATTAGAGAATCTCTATACATTTGATCATTGCAGTGTCTTCCTGTTATCACTTAATCGCACTGCAGAATCTGATACACCCTAATAACATGGTACTGGATATGCTTGGAGTGGAAAATAGAAGAGGGGGTATTTTGACACTTAGGAATCGAGTGGACTTGGAGTTAAGTTAATGCAAGGTTTTGATCCATTTTTGAACCTTTTATGGAGCTGTGATATTGTAGGAGGAGCCTAAGGGAAGTAGGATGAGGACCGTCCTGATAGAGGGTAGATTTGCCCTCCTGAGGCAGGGTTGACCAGGGGCACAGTGTTTAATCCCCATTGCTTAAGACAGAATAAGGTGGGAATGTTGGGGATGGGGGTGGCATATTTTACTCTTTCCTCATGTTTCCTTCCAGCAGAGAGAGTTCAGTCAGTATCATTCCCGGTTCCTCTTTGCCCTTTTACTCATTCGGTTCTGGAGAAGACAAAGACTTACCTGAGGGGCAAATTGATGTAGACATACTGGGCAAAATCAGCTCAGCTCTTTTCCTTTTCCTGGAAAAGCCTGCCACCAGGGCTTCTATCCTCTGCTGTGAGTTCTCAGGGCAGTCCTATTTCAAGCCTGATTCCCCTACTTAATCTTTCTCAGCACTAAAGGTGATACTTCAACCTCCCTTCTGCCTTCCTTCATTTATTTAGAACATGGGCAAGAAAGAAGTCACTCTTCACTGCATCCTTCCAGAAACCTCAACTCTTATGACTGACACCGTTTCAGGAGCTTCTGAGAAACGATAAAGAGGACCCTGAAGATGGCTGTGATACTCAGCTCAGGCAAGGAGAGCAGAGATTTCCACCAGAGGCTGTGGTAAGAATAAACTGTATGCATTTTCTCCCGGTGGCTCCTCTTGTTTACAGACTTGGTTAGGTAAGAGGCAGGATGAGGTATGGTGACTTGGCTCAGCGCCTCGAGATGGCTGAGCAACAGATTTCATAAGGGAAAACTTCAAAATAAATTGCTCTGGGACCGGAGGCAGGAGAGATTATTTGCAGTGGGGGGACTGGGAAATGCACTGTGGAGATGGGGCGGAGGTCACCCTGCTTGTCAGCGGGATGTTCTGACCCTACCATTT
The DNA here is from genome assembly GCF_000442215.2 of Lipotes vexillifer. Taxonomy (NCBI): domain Eukaryota; kingdom Metazoa; phylum Chordata; class Mammalia; order Artiodactyla; family Lipotidae; genus Lipotes; species Lipotes vexillifer. The sequence goes on from NW_006787533.1 coordinate 22,946, forward strand.
TCTCTCTCTGTCCCAGCGGTGTGTGAGGAGATAGTACATAATGAACACACTGATGGAAGAATATTAAATAATGGTATTACACTCTAAAATTAATCCCGGATAATAAAGCAGTCTGGGAATATCTGACCAGTTGTCTGCTGCTTTTTTCATTGATTACTTTAAAAATACAAATTCCCAGTCTTTTATCCAATTCATAATAACTATTCTTAAAGAATTTTTGACATAAAATAAAACTGACAATTGTTAAAACACCACTGAGTAGAATTTGGTATTTAATAAACATCTTGCTTCAGATGTTTATTCTACATTAAGAAACTACATCTTATGGGCACCACTGAAATGTGACTTGGGGAAATTATGCAGTAATGATCAAAACCTGAAACACAAAAGCTCAAAATGACAGAAACTCTAATAAGCAAAGTTTGATACAGACCAAGATAAAATAAGTCCTCCCCCAAATTGATTCATTCATCAATTGATATTAATTGATTCATTAATCAATGAATGTAAACTTTATTATAAATTTTACATAGAAAGAAAATAATTTCAATGAAAAGAACTTTGATAAAATAAAAATGAAAAGTTGAAAGTGGCTTATTTGCAACATAAAATGACTGACTGAGGAATTAAACTGGCATAAATAAATTAGAAAATAATCCCTTAATGACAATTTATAGGTATAATTATGATTAAGATGTTTGTATTTATAAAGTCGTAGTCAAAATATTCTTGGGGTCAAAATATCCACTGGATTAAAATAGTAGAGTTGCAATAGTTCGGTCAATATTTTTCTACACTAATTGAAAACCAGAAGTAGATTTAAAGAGGAATATGAGAAATTGATAAGGAGATTCAATCAAACAGAGAGAATTAAGAATTTTAAGTAATGTGGAACTCTGTAAGCCCCAAGCAATCTTTAGATCCCAAGTAGATCACTATGCTTTACTTTCAGATCAGTTATACATTTCTATCTAGTGTTCCATAAATGACCCGATCTATAGATGTTTCAGGATAGGCTTGACTATTAGGTTAGAACTGGACTGGCATGAATAGACAAGTGCTAGTTCTCTGTTTGTTTCACCAGGAGAATCACTAGTCATCTTCCCTTTCACTTCAAACCTGAGTCAGTCACAACTCACCCTGAGCACATGAGATCAACAGCTGGTCCGAGGAGGTAGGACCAATGCGGGTGACTCTGGGTTAGATCAGAGCCAGCATCCTTGAGTTCACACTCAGATAAGATTTATATTTTATTCCTTGTGTGACAGGAGTTTGTAGACTCAGTTCTTTGAATTTACATCAGAAAGGTGATAACCTACCTAGATCTGGCAGTCTTAATAGAGGAGCAATACCCTGGAATAATTTATTAGCCCATCCTTCTCTCAAAAGAAAGAAAGTTGAGGCAAAAACTGTGATATGTTTATGACTAATCCATATTTTTATTTTCAAACTATTTTCTCACCACAAAGGCCTATGCAAGAAGAATTACAAATGAGAGAAAGAGGAACATGGAAACAGTTGGCTGTTATCTGATTCATTCATTTTATAAATTTATATCGTTATATCATCTATGGAATACAGCACTATATTGGGCATTGGAAGATATATCACATATACTAAGAATATGGTAGAATACAATCGAATGCTTTGTTTATGGGTTAGATATTACAAGAAAAAATCAAAGTAGATTGAGAAATTAAGAGGGAGAGATTTCCTAATGTTGAATTGAGGGAGAGGAGGGAAGGCCATAGGGTTGGTTAAGCCAGAATTATGGAACATTTGGAAGGAATGCAGCTCTTATCTTTAAGCATGTACACTACATAAAAAGGGGCTATCCATAATTCATTTGAATTACTGTCTCTGCATTTAGAATACCTATTTTAATAGAGAGATGAGGCTGATTTTCATTTCACATAGTATATATATATAATATATATAATATATATATATTATATATATATATGTAAATAAAATCAGGTCAGAGCCAACATCCTAGAACTGGAAATAACACTCGCCATGGTTGAGTCCTTTGGATTCCTTGCACTTGTCAAAATGACAGGCAAGATTTCTCTTCCTGCTCTTTGTGTGACCCAAGTTCTTACTGCTCCTTGAAAGGAGTTTTCTTAAATAGCTTAAATGTCTTTTCTGAAATTTTATTTGCTATTAATTTCTGTTACATGTGAGGATATTTCCTAAACAAGACTAAAACATCTTAGCCACTTCACAATTTCCAAATTAGGGGATTTCAAATAGATGAAGATTTACTATATTTTTCATAACCTCTGCTATGACAAGTTCCCTAAATTTAGTTTTTGAAAACATACTTGCCAGAAAATTACAGGCTAATCTTAGCAAACATAACCTTTGTAGTCACTCAATTTTATCTCCTTTGCCATACTCACTTATTACAAGGCACAGAATAAAAGGCTGCAGTTACCTTCTGAATGACTCAGGAGCATATGCCACCACAGTAACACAGAGCTTAATGGCTTCACTGATAGAGAAAGTCAGGTCTTCGTTTCCATAGCAGAAATCTGAAGGGACAGAAGGGCAAGGCACACAATTAGAGTGGATTCCACCAGGGATAAAGAAGAATTTATTACTCCTAACACAAAATGCCTATATTTTGCAGGCATTTCCTTGTTAGACTTTATTCCTAAACTGTGAACACTTAATATCCTCATCCAAAGGGACTAAAAATTCTGTTCTATTTTTGAATAATCAGATGACAAATAAAAGTGCTTTTTTTTGGTAGTTTAAAAAAACTCATCTAATAGAAGGATATTTGGATGCTCTAAGGTAAGACATGAGACTTCATCTTTGAATACCTCTAACTGTAGACATTCCATGATAATAAAAGCCTGTCTTAAAGGGTTATTCACTTAGAATTGCCCAGGAAAACCCAATTTCCTGAAAACTACAGTGGTCTATTGAGCCCCCCTTTTAATACAATTTTCATGGCAGAGAATCCTTTACATTTTAAGATTTACAAGAAATTTAAGAAAAACAGGAGATAGGAAAATGTACTCATTTAATTTATACCACCGTTCCACTTATTTTTGCTGTTTTGATTTAGTTCAAAATATTCAGTATAAGGTCGTTTAAAAAAAGAAAGATTACAAAAAGAAAAAGAATGTCAAGGCAAGTTTTGCTTTTACCTAATGACTTAAGAGGCTTCTCAGCTTTGACCAGCTCTAAGATGTCTAGGATGTCAGTGGTCTCCCTCTCCAGCGACTGCAGCAAGTCAAACAGGCACTGAGCTGACACGCCTTTGCTGGACCCAGTATTGGTAGCATCCTGTACAAAGAAAAGCCATTTTAGGCCATCATTAAAAAGTCTACAAATAACAAATTCTGGAGAGGGTGTGGAGAAAAGGGAACCCTCATACCCTGTTGGTGAGAATGTAAGTTGGTGCAGCCACTGTGGAAAACAGAATGGAGGTTCCTAAAAAATACTAAAAATAGAGTTGCCATATGATCCAGCAATCCCACTCGTGGGCATATACCCAGAGAAAACTCTAACTCAAAATGACACATGCACCCATATGTTCATAGCATCACTATTCACAGTAGCCAAAACATGGAAATAACCTAAATGTCCATCGACAGATGAATGGATAAAGAAGATGTGGTATATATATACAATGGAATCCTACTCAGCCATAAAAATGATGAAATAATGCCATTTGCAGCAACATGGATGGACCTAGACATTATCATACTAAGTGAAGTTAGAAAGAGAAAGACAAATACCATATGATATCACTTATATGTGGAATCTAAAATATGACACAAATGAACTTATCTATGAAATAGACTCACAGACACAGAACAGAATTGTGGTTGCCAAGGAGGGTGAAGGGGAATGGATTGGGAGTTTGGGATTAGCAGATGCAAACTATTATATATAGAATGGATAAACAACAAGGTCCTACTGTACAGCATAGGGAACTATATTCAATATCCTGTGATAAACCATAATGGAAAAGAATATTAAAAAGATGGATATATATATATATATATATGTGTGTGTGTGTGTGTGTGTGTGTGTATAACTGAGTCACTTTGCTGTACAGCAGAAATTAACACAACATTGTAAATCAACTATACTTCAATTAGAAACAAAAGAAAAGCCATTTTAGTTTATTAATTCCTACATCAGTACTAACACGGTTTGATCAGGAATACAAGTTTCATAAACACTGCCACTGATAACAATATCTAGGCAGTATTCAGCTTACAGAATTCTGCATCCAACCATGCTATTGTATGGAGTGAACACCTGACTTTTAAGGGATTTATTAAATGCTAATCTAGTACAAAAGAGATATTTGTGGAAACGCATAAAAATACAGCAACATGTGAACTGCCAGTAAAGTTCATGCCTATGTTTTCTCTGGTCTATGATAGTGGGACTCAGCATTTCCCCCCCAAATTTCCATAATGGATTGGTTGAATACATCAAATATATTTGAGAAACAGATGAATTTTTTGACAACCATGGGAATTTTACAGGTCTTAGTTGATAATCTATCTCCAGAATGGAGATACTTACCATCTCAAATCTCCGTAAAATGACTTTGATTCATTCATTAAAACAACAAATCCTCCTGGGCACATATCCAGAGAAAACTCATTCAAAAAGATACATGCACCCCAATGTTCACTGCAGCACTATTTACAATAGCCAGGACATGGAAGCAACCTAAATGTCCATCGACAAAGAAATGGATAAAGAAGACGTGGTATATATATACAATGGAATATTACTCAGCCATAAAAAGAATGAAATAATGCCATTTGCAGTAACATGGATGGACCTAGAGATTATCATACTAAGTGAAGTAAGTCAGAAAGAGAAAAACAAATATCATATATTAATGCATATATGTGGAGTCTAGAAAAACAGTATAGATGATCTTATTTGCAAACAGAAACAGAGATACAGATGTAGAGAACAAATGTATGGATACCAAGGGGGAAGGGGTGGTGGTGGGATGACTTGGGAGATTGGGATAGGCATATATACACTACTACGTATAAAATAGATAACTAATGAGAATCTACTATATAGCACAGGGAACTCTACTCAGTGCTCTGTGGTGACCTAAATGGGAAGGAAATCCAAAAAAGAGGGGATGTATGTATACATATAGCTGATTCACTTTGCTCTACAACAGAAACTAACACAACACTGTAAAGCAACTATACTCCAATAAAAATTAATTTTAAAAGAAAAACCTCATTAAATTCCTACTATGTGCCAGGCACCATTTTGTGCACTGCAGTTACAGAAAAACAAAAACAAAAACAAACAAAACAACAACTAAAAACAAGCAAAAGGCAAGCAAAAACCAGACAAATGTCTCGTTTTAACGGAGCTCAAATTCTATTGTGGGGTGTGGTAAAGATACATATTAGTGAAACAAATACATATATTACATGTCATATGATATAAATGCTCTGCAGAAAAATAAAAATAAAGCAGGGTAAGTGCTAGAGAGTGATAGAAAAAAATGAGAATCCAGAACTCTTCCTTTTATCATTTTCCATTTTCCATCCTTTCATTAACTGAGTATAAAAAACCAGAGAGTTGATCTATTTACATCCTAGGGGCCGAAATAAGGGTTGAAGAGAAACGTTGAAGAGAGAAGATTTTCTTGTTGAAAGAGAAATAATTTTTGGTATTTATATTCCATTGCTTGAATAAAGAGCGCTGAGAGACTGATTATACAAATGCACAATGACCAGGCCATACATAAATATAGAACTCTGATCTACAATCTGTAGTAACCAGCCCAGGAATCCCTTGCTGTAGTAAGCTCTGAATAAAGAGACTTTGCTTTCCTCATTGGGTTGGTCTTTATTTCCACAGAGCTTACTCACAGGAAACTCCAGGAGAGGGGCCACACTTGCAAACAGCTGGAGCACAAAGGGCTTCCGGTGTAGAATGTAGAACTGATGGCAGGCGAATTCAATGGCTTGACGCAACTGGGGATTGCTTTCATAGTCAGAGTACACCTATGGAAAAATGTCACCATATTCAGAAAATTCCTTAACAGCCTACTAGAGTTGTGTTTGCTTTTAAAACTCATAGCCATGGGAAGCATGGACGGAAATGACTAATTTCATAAACTGATGGAGGGGAGTGTAAAATGGTATATACCTTCTTGAGAGAGATCTGGCAATATACATAAAAATCCTAAAAATATAAATATGTTATATATATATATATTTATATACTTATATACTTATATATAAGTATATTTATATTTAATCCTAAAAATATAAATATACTTTTTTCTCGGTAAGTTTGTGACTAGTGATTTATCTTAAAACAGACAAATGTACAAAGATATAATATATACAATAATGACTGCTGCAAGGTTGCTTAAAATAGTAGAAAATTTGAAACAACTTAAATTATTCATAAATTGGGTTTAAGTGTATTATGTATATGCATTCAACAGAATACTATCAGTTATATTTTAAAAGATGCTATATAGTGCTACAGGGAAAACTCCCACAATATTCTTAGTGTCACATTAAAAAAGGTAGGTAACAAACTTGAATATATGGTATGATTCAACTTCTGTTTTAGAAAAAGTAGGAGAGAGTACCAAGATTTTCAAGATGTGTAAACGATGGTTATCTAGGGGGAGGATTATGGGTGATCTTTTTTTTTTTTTTAAATAATATTCTTTTTTCTTTAAACCCCACATTTGTTTATTTATTTATTTTTGGCTGTGTTAGGTCTTCGTTTCTGTGTGAGGGCTTTCTCTAGTTGTGGCAAGCAGGGGCCACTCTTCATCACGGTGCGCGGGCCTCTCACTATCGTGGCCTCTCTTGTTGCGGAGCACAGGCTCCAGACGCGCAGGCTCAGTAGTTGTGGCTCACGGGCCTAGTTGCTCTGCGGCATGTGGGATCTTCCCAGACCAGGGCTCGAACCCGTGTCCCCTGCATTAGCAGGCAGATTCTCAACCACTGCGCCACCAGGGAAGCCCTATGGGTGGTCTTTATTGTCTTCTTTAAACTTTCCTTTATCTTTTGAATTTTATAATGAACATTTATTGTTTTTGATAATTATTTAAAAAGTTATACAGGAAATTCCAACTATCTAAAAATAGGACAGAGTGCCCTGATGATATTAAAAGTCAATTTCTTGGGCTTCCCTGGTGGCGCAGTGGTTGAGAGTCCGCCTGCCAATGCAGGGGACACGGGTTCGTGCCCCGGTCCGGGAAGATCCCACATGCCGCGGAGCGGCTGGGCCCGTGAGCCATGGCCGCTGAGCCTGCGCGTCCGGAGCCTGTGCTCCGCAACGGGAGAGGCCACAGCAGTGAGAGGCCCGCGTACCGCCAAAAAAACAAAAAGTCAATTTCTTGCCCCTGTAGGTTGAGCAAACACCACTTTACACAAACATGTATTACTTCCATAATTTTATTAAAATTTCCAGAAAAATGAGAAGTAGGATGAGCCCTCAAGGCCCCTTCTGAACTTTATTCAGTACTCCTAACTGTAGCCATGTACACATTAGGCATGACTAAGTGAAAACTGTTCCTGCTATATTCACCTCCTCCAACCTTGTCATACCAAATTTAATGGCAATGAAAATCTCTATTCAGATAGAGGTTGGAGACTCTCTTGGGAGAAACATCAACTGAATACTTGCCATACATTTGAATAATGGTTCTCAAGCTTCCTAGGGCATCAAAACCACCTGGAGGTCTTGTAAAAACACAGATTACTGGGCCCTGACTCCAGACTTTCTGATTAAGTAGCCCTGGGATGGAACCCAAGAATGTGCATTTCTAACAAATCCCCAGGTGATGCTGCTGCTTCTGCTGCTGTGGCTCCAGAGATTGCACTTTGAGAACCACTGGTCCAGAAGAAATGGGAAAGCAGAGCCCAGGTCTGGGAGATCTCAGAAGAGAATGGAATATTATGACCTTTTGGAAGTTTCTAGGGGGGTTTCATTTGGTGCCTTCTGAGGTCATAAAAGAAGGTAATTCCATCATTAAAAGTTTTGGTACAGATCTTGTTGACCTGTTCCATGGGCAGGAGAGGAAAGCCTGTACACCTGCAGCATGGTGGGCAGAATCCACTGGTAGCCACTGAGGGAGAAGAGGTGATTGAAGTGCACAGCGCTGTTGATGACGGTGGCCGCGTACTGCCTGAGCAGGGCACTGTCTTCTGGGTGCAGGATCAGAGCCCCGTTAAAAACGTTGAGGAAAAGCATGATTTCATCTCCCCAGGGAAACTCGCTCGGCATGCCCAGGAACATCTCCTCCAGGAGCTGGATCCACAAGCTTTTCTGAAGAGTGTCGAGGCCAAACAGCTCCTTCCCAGCTGTGAAACATGAAACAGCAGAGACAGAATTAGCCCCACGCCAATCCTGGCAGTGTGGAGGGCAATCAAACCCCAGGGCGCTGCTGTTTCCAGCTCAGGGACATGAAGATCTACTGCTGATACGCTTCCCAGAGCAATATTGCAGCCACTGCTGTGACACCTCCTAGCCCTCCAAGTACTTTCTTCATCACCTCCTTGATTCAACTCTGTGGGCAAGACAGGGCAGGCAGGTGCAGTGTCTTGTTGCTGCATAAGCTGTGGCTTTGAGAAAAAATAAGCTATTAAGAAAATGGCAGGGCTGGGACTTGTTCTCGGTCTTTGAACTCATGGTCAGACTAGAGCTCTGTCTACTATTTCTCTGGAGCTTCTGGATGAAGATGTAGAGCACAGGGATGCTGATTTAAGTAAACTGTCCCAAATTAATAACTGGGTAACAGAGCGTGGTTTCAAAATGGGTCTCTTTCAATTTCTCTGTCTCAGTCTCTCTCAATTTGAATAATGGTTCTCAAGCTTCCTAGGGCATCAAAACCACCTGGAGGTCTTGTAAAAACACAGATTACTGGGCCCTGACTCCAGACTTTCTAATTAAGAAGGTATAATTTAGATAGAGTAAAAGGCACATTTCATAAATGTAGAATTCAATGAATTTTGACAAAAATACGCACTCAGGTAACGAACACGCCAATCAATGTATAGACCATTTTCATCACCTGAGAAAGTTCTCTCATACCCCTTTCTGGGGAATCCATTTCCCCCAATCCAGAGGTAACTACTGTTCTGATTTCTGTCACTGTAGACTCGTTTTGCCTCCTCTTGGATTTCATATAAATATCTGTTCTTCACTTAGTCAAGTACTCTCCTAACAATGCCACATTACTTCCTTCAGTTGCTTACGATTAGCTTAGAGCAGTGGTCTCAGGATTTGGTCCTTGGAACAGAAACACCAGCCTCACCTGGGAGCTTGTCAGAAATACAAGTTCCCAAGCCCCATTCCAGAGCTACTGAATCAGAAACTCGGGGCTGGAGGGTGGGGCCCAGCAATCTGTGTTTTATCAAGTTCTCCAGGTGATTCTGGTGCCCACTCAAGAGCTGAGAGCCACTAGCTTAGAGAACTGTCTGCCGATTAAGATAGAGATGTCCTCTAGCTGAGGGCAAAAGAAGGGCAGGAGAAGAAGCCCAAGAGAGGAAATGCTTCTTTCTTGATACCTTGAGGATCACTGAAGAGTGAAAACTCCGCATCAATAGCACTTCGAGGGAATGAGGGCAGTCGGAGGAGGTCTTCCTGGAGCATGGAGACGTGGGACTGCTTGTGGGCTGTGGGGATCTTCTGGGTGAGGGAGATGAGAAACAAAACCCTCCCCACTTCCTCCAGCTTCCGAGTGAATACCTACCGGCAGACAAAGGCAGCAGATGAAAAGTAGAATTGGCAACTCGGAAATTACCAAGAGTGAAGAAACTGAAGTGAAAACCTGAACGGCAAACCGGGCTGATTAAAAATTGAAAGACGGGGGAAGTGAAATGAGAGAGAAATATTTTTTTTCTTTACCACACAGAAAGAGCAAACAGTACCTAATTGACTCTCACTTCCTGCATCTGTCTGTTCTACAGAAGGAAGTGTTTCTTATGGAGTTTGCCAGCTAGAGGAGAACAAGGCAAGCATATTGTCAAGAACAGTTCAGTATTAAAAACAGCCCATTTGTTTGGACGTCATAACATAGAAGACCTTCTCCAACAGGAGCCAGTCAGCTCCAGTTGCTTCTATCATTTCTACTGATGCCTTACGCTGTTTCTGGGTTTGCCTCTTAAAGACTGAAATGGGCTCCAGGAAAAACCTATCTTGGAACAAAAGCTAATAGGACCTAGATTGGTGGTCCTTTAGCCCTTACTTTAGATGACATGAACATGGGTCTTTTGGTCCTTCTCTTAGTGCCTTTTCTGTTGCTGATCAGTGGGCAGGGGGACGTGACTAGGAAGATGATAAGCAGTGAGCGGCTGTGGGGGAGACTTCAGAGCCAGAACCACAGGTCTGTCTATTATTATCTCCCTGAGGAAATTAGAAATAAGTCTTAAGATCCCAACTTGGAGTATAAACAGAGTGAGGGCCCCGTTTTATGTTATTCTCTTAAAACGTGTTCTTAAACATGATTAAAAAAACACACTCGTGAAGTGCGGTTATTGATTATGGTTTTCATTATTTTGCTGCCAAAATCAGAGGCTGGGATAATTTGTGGGGAATTGTTTTAGGAATTATTTATATTTAAGGTCTTGCAGTTTTGCCCAACACCTCACACTTTGTAATACATTCACTATTTTCTTTCTTCTAAATGCAATTTAGGTAGTTAATACTATGTTTTTAATTACTTAAGTGGTCGGATTCCATGCCATCCCCTGAAGATAGTTTTGAATAGCATCCTTGCTACATGCAGAAAAATTGAAATCATAGTTTGTTTCAACATTTTATTAAAAATAAATGAATATAACACATAGACCACATTAAAATTGTATCATTATTAGAACTGTGTACTACAGCTATATTTCGCTTGCAAAATAGTGAATTTCCTTAAGCTCAAAGTCTGATTTATGATGAGATGTGTAAACGTTATTCTGTTCTTCAATCTTAAATCTAAGTACAGCCGCTTGATTCTGTTTCCTCCTATTTTAAGAGAAGTTAGTAACATGTCCAAGGTCAGATCACTGGTCAGTGGCAGAGCTGGGACTGAGTCCAAATCTCTGGACCTTGGTGCAGGGCCTTTTTCAGGCACACTACATTGACCCCTTTTATTTTTTTCCAGCTAGCATAAATTTCTGGGACAACCTTCTTATAGCTACACTATGTGTACTTCCAATCCTGCTTTACAAAAATGTGGAGTGAAAATCCAAACTTAGAAACTAGTAGGTAAGTAAATTAGAAGATTTCTGCTATTTTTACCCCAATGATCTCTCATAGCATTCTCCAAGTGAATGTTTCTTAATACCTTTACATTATTCATCCAATTTATAAAACTTGGTTAACACACTATTTTGGGGAACTATCTATTGACCAAGGGCCCATCATTCTCTCTCTAGAAAGGATCATAACAGAATCACAGAATCTCAGGGCTGGCAACCGTTTACAGATCATCTATCCCATTGACATGACAAAATAGAATAAAACTGTGGTGGTCAGGCACCTGTTTCTGAATGAGCTCCTGTCCTTTCTCTGGATGCATATGTACAAGGTTCAGCTGTGGAGACACGGATCTCCTAAAAGGGTAAATATCCCGAACATAGGTCTGTGGTGGGATTACACAAAGACAAAAAAAGAGTTCAAATAATTAAACTCTGACTCTCATTTCCTCTTTCCCCAAAGGTCAAACATGTTATATATTTTCTTATGGTTTAGATTCTTACTACTTTACGCGCCCCAATTCTAAAAAATCCTAGGGAAGATAAACACCCTCCTCGGGAAAGCTTCAATCTCCCCAGGCCGAGTATGCTTTCCAAAGTCCAGGATGCTCTGTCAGGAGCAAAGGAGCCAGAGGCCACTTACTAAAACCCATTCTGAAGAAGAAAAGAAAAGCCCTGTAAAGTGATGTCAGTGGTCTTCCTGAGGTTTCCTTTGTTCATTAGATCACGTTACCACAATCATGCTTAATGTAGCAGAAAGCGGCACGAGAACAACATTAACATTCCAAATAAGCACGTGTACTTACAATACGGGCAACTTAAATGTTCATCTAGATGTAATAATGATGAGTGACGAAGTGCCTTACTTATCTCCTTTAATTATTACAATGACCCTAAAGTAGCTACTATCATCACCTTCCCTTTACAGACACGGAAACTGAAGGGTACAAAGGTAAAGTGGCCAGTCCAAAGCTAATACATCAACAGTGAGGTGGTGTGAACCAAGAGGCCATACGCCTCACCTCTAAACAGCGACGCCCCCCTGAGTGAAGGTGCCCTCGGGAAAGACATAACGGGCTTTTGACACAGCTCTCCATGAGTGTCATCACTGCAGTCTCACCTTATTGTAGTGGATAAGGTTCCATCGTTTATCCATGAGAAAGTAATGTGTAGACTGGGATTCTGGGATATTAAAAAACTCCAGACACTCCTAGAACAACAGCAATTTTTAATAAACATTTATTGAGATCATATTATGAGCCAAACAGTAAGCTGAAAGGTAAAAATGTCATAAAACAAGGTAACTTCCTATAAGGAATATATATGTATTTATATCTTACACACATTTTATATATTATGTGTGCATATATATATATATATTATATACACACACATATATATGAACATTTACATGCACACAGCTATCCAGAAAAATGACAGCATAAAGACTGATTGTGTAAGGCAGTGCAAGATAGGGGTAGGGGATTAAGACGTGCAAACTACTATGCATAAAATAAATAAGCTACAAGGATATATTGTACAACACAGAATATAGCCAATATTTTAGAATAACTATAAATGGAATATGACCTTTAAAAATTGTGAATCACTATGCTCTATACCTGAAATGTATATAATATTATACATCAACTATATCTCAATTTTAAAAAAGCCTGATAGTGTAATACAAACTATCTGCTCTGTTCTCATAGAGCTAAAAGAGCTACAATTACAATGTAGACTTGAGTGATGAACTGTGAAGGCACAGTGGCATCTACTGGTCTCAAAATCAGGAAGAAAGCATGTTTAGTAGCAACATTTACAATAATATGAACCACAGTGATTGAGCACTTATTATCTACTATATTCTATGCTCAATGCCTTCAATGTAGAGAACTTGTATAACCTGCACTAATAATCGAGCACTGTTGAAAAAGAAACTGAGACTAGAGAGAGCCTGTCGTTTGACTTATTTAGATAACACTGGTTGTGGTGGAGCCTGGGTTTGAACTCACTGTCTGCCTTCACGCTATCCTACCGTCCAAAGTGAGTAGGAAAATGAAGTGGCTGTTAAAGTTTGCTTCACTGGGCCTGAGAGACTCTCTGGAGATGAAGGAGTGAGGCCTGGAGGAGGCTTAACGACCCTTTCTACTGAAATAAAATATACAGGCTTGCAAAACTGAATTTCTCAGAGGCCTTTTCTGGGCCGAAAGTTTGGGCTCCAGATAAACAGGGAATCACTGCACTAGTGCACTTACTACTTTCCCTTAACAACCCCAGAGGCATGAGTAACAATGGACTGCATATCTCTTAAGGGGCGTAATTGTCATAAGCATTAAAAATACTTTCTTGATTCACTTAGTTCATTCTAAGGTATATATTTTCTGCCTCTCCAATCATTTCTGTCAGTGGCAAATCAAGACTGTGTATTGTTCAACTCGATGCCACAAAAAGCGTCTCTGGCATGGACTGTCACCTGACCCCTAGAGTTTGTCCCAGTGCCCTTGGCGTGCAAACCCAGGGCGGCTCCAGAACTGCCACAAGTGATGCCAGGATACTCCTAAGCAGGATTCACAGCATCTCAAGAGGAGTGTCACGTGGCTGCTGTAGCTGAGAGGGAGCCGGCATGATCTTGCCTACATCCATGTGGGGAAAATTATACAAGGAAATAGAGGAAGTACACAAGAGTGGGGCAGATTCTAGAAGAGGTAAATAAATGCATATATTCATTTGAAGATAGAGAAAGGCAATTTAACTCAAAACTGGATGATCAGTGAAGTGGCCATAGCCATTGTGCATTAAAAACAAATCACTTCTGTCAAAAGTCATCCCTACCTTTAACAGGGCTTCAAACTGAGTATCTTCATGGACTGGTAACTGGGTTGGGATATCACACTCATTCTGTCCATGAACTACCAAGGTCTTCGTACCTACAGAAGGTAAAAATCATAATAAATTGACTTCTACTATAAGAAAGTTTATAGATAAAGCACAAATTATTAAAATATTATCAATAAGCTGATATTTTTATTATGATTACTACTAGTGAGGGTTTAATGTGACTTGTGCATTGTACTAACTGCACTCCTTTGTTTCTAGTTAAATATGTGTATGTGTGTGTGTGTATATATATATATATATATATATATATATAT
>NW_006787533.1:37341-42270 GCF_000442215.2 Lipotes vexillifer
TGGCCTCTCCCGTTGCAGAGCACAGGCTCTGGACGCGCAGGCTCAGCGGCCATGGCTCATGGGCCCAACCGCTCCGCGGCATGTGGGATCTTCCCAGACCGGGGCACGAACCCATGTCCCGTGCATCGGCAGGCGGACTCTCAACCACTGCGCCACCAGGGAAGACCTAAATATATATTTTAAATATGTTTACTTATTATTTAAAAATCATAGCTACCGTTTATGGAGTTCCCCATACTTTTAAATGGTTTTATGTGCATAATCATATTTAAATCTCATAGCAATCCTATGATATGGGTATTATTATTTTCACACTACAAATGAAGAAACAGAGAGAACTTATTCTTATAAATAAGAACTTACAAGTAACTTAGTCAAAGACACATTTATTTAGTGGAAGAGTCAGAATTCAAACCTTAAGCATTCCAACAAATAATCTATTCCTTTATTTTAAATGAGATGATGAGGTAATAATGGTTGAGAAGATAGAAACAGAGCTATTAGAAAAAGCTAAACAAGTACCTGCAAGGTAGTTTAAATTTACATTTTCTGTATTCTGCTTGGCTGGTGAGACTGAACATTATGATATACCTTGATTTATAATGAGTTGTTTTTAAGTATATGCCTGACAATATGTTTCTTTGCTGTGATAAAAGCTGATCTCTTTATTGAGTAACCTATAGACACATAAATATACCATTACCACTTACTGAATGCTTACCACGTGTCACGTATGGCAGCTAATATTTTACAAACCTAAACTCATTTATTCCTCACAATTATGAAGTATGAATCATACTCCCATTGTACGTGTGAGTAAAGAAAGCTTTAAAAGTGATGTACTTTTTCATAGCTAATATTAATTATACAGATGATAAACGGCAGTGCTCTGATTTTAACATAGGCCTCTTTGCTGCCAGAACCTGTGTTCTTATTTATATATAACTTTGTCTTTTTATTTCAATACATGTATTATCTCACATTTTCTTAGACATTGCACAAGGATAAAGGCTTGGCAAAATTTTATCTCCAAGAAAGGCAAGCTATCCAAAGTGAAAAGGAATTGTATCTAGAGTTTATATCACACTGCATGTTTTTTTGTAATTTTCCTTCCTGCTTTTCCCTTTTCCAATTTTTCATAAAGCCATCTCTCAGTGAGTTTACAAAAGCCTGGGGTCCCTGCCATGCAAACAACAGTATTCTCCTTGCAGTGCCAAAAATTCATTCAAAAAGGCTCTCAGTTCAGCTGGCCCTCTGCAATAGACTTAAATAAATCTTTAACCTTGGCAGTCCTTCAAGTACTGATTCACGCGGATCTCAGTTCTGATGTCTCCCTTTTCATCTGGCAATTGCTGACTTTTAAAGGGTCTATTGTATTTCTTCAGATTGTATTCAACAAAAATTCTTTGAAGCACTCAATCCCAGGGTCAGAAAATCTTCTCATGAATGAAAGAGACACTTGGTTTGTAAAAGCCTTATTTATACTCCAAAAAAGTTATGTCTTCCAAAAGCAGTACCTGGCATTGAAGCGGTCACCAGGAGCTTGACCTCACATTGCTCCTTCTTCATGGTCTGCTTCAGATCCTTGAAGAAAAGGCCTTCTACATAACCGACCACCTCCCACAGGAAAGTCAGAGTGGCTGAAATGGCATCCATCCCCCATTCGCAGGGGGTCCGCACAAAGTACATGATTAATCCTACCTATAAGTCAGAACAGGAAGTGGTCACAAAGTCACAGTAATTCTGAGCTTACATTCTCATTTCCTTGGCTTTTCATTTTCTTAATTAAATATTGTTTTTTTGCCTTTGAATTCTCTGTTCAAATGCTTCTCTAACACTTTCAGTGGAAGTAAGCAGAAGAAGGGATAACTGGAAAACTGGCCTGAACAGGTTGCCATATATTTTTATGTTATCACTAAAATACTTACTGCTATTCTTTTTTTAACATCTTTACTGGAGTACAATTGCTTTACAATGTTTTGTTAGTTTCTGCTGTATAACAAAGTGAATCAGCTACATGTCTACGTATATCCCCATATCCCCTCCCTCTTGCGTTTCCCTCCCACTCTCTCTATCCCATCCCTCTAAGTGGTCACAAAGCACCGAGCTGATCTCCCTGTGCCATGTGGCTGCTTCCCACTAGCTATCTATTTTACATTTGCTAGTGTATATATGTCAATGCTACTCTCTCACTTCATCCCAGCTTACCCTTCCCCCTCCCCATGTCCTCAAGTCGATTCTCTACATCTGCGTCTTTATTCCTGTCCTTCCCCTAGGTTCATCAGAGCCTTTTTTTTTTTTTTTTAGATTCCATATATATGTGTTAGCATACCCTGAGAAAACCATAATTCAAAAGGAGTCATGTACCACAACGTTCATTGCAGCACATTTACAATAGCCAGGACATGGAAGCAACCTAAATGTCCATCGACAGATGAATGGATAAAGATATGGCACATATATACAATGGAATATTACTCAGCCATAAAAAGAAACGAAATTGAGTTATTTGTAGTGAGCTGGATGGACCTAGAGACTGTCATACAGAGTGAAGTAAGTCAGAAAGAGAAAAACAAATACTGTATGCTAAAACACATATGTGGAATCTTAAAAAAAATAAAAATGGCTCTGAAGAACCTAGGGGCAGGACAGGAATAAAGATGCAGACGTAAAGAATGGACTTGAGGACATGGGGAAGGGGAAGGGTAACCTGGGATGAAGTGAGAGAATAGCACTGACATATATACACTAGCAAATGTAAAATAGATAGCTAGTGGGAAGCAGCCACATGGCACAGGGAGATCAGCTCGGTGCTTTGTGACCACCTAGATGGGTGGGATAGTGAGGGTGGGAGGGAGACACAAGAGGGAGGGGATACATGAATATGTATAGCTGATTCACTTTGTTATAAAGCAGAAACTAACATACCATTGTAAAACAATTATACTCCAATAAAGGTGTTAAAAAAAAGAATTTAAAAAAAAGATGACATATACATTTTTTCAACAGAAAACTAAAATTATGGACCGGCATGAGGAAGTTCTATAATGCCAAAGGGAGACAGAGAGGAAAGAGACATTTATTGAGTGCCCATCACATGCCAAGGATTGTGCCAGGAGGGGCTTCCCCATACAAACAGTGGTGAATTCAGCTGACCATGATTCACCTTCAGTCATATAATTAATGGGAGCTTATTGAAAAAAAAAATCTCCTAAGATCTTTTTCTCTTAGTGTTGCTTCCTACTTGGAAATGAACATTTATAACCTACTGGAGGTGAAACTCACCAAGTAGTTGAATAGGATGTGAGAGGTCTGAGCAGGAAAGTCTCCGATATTCAGGAGAAGTTTGCGCAGCATGTACATTAACTCATCCTGAAAGAACAACAGAATTTCTAGGTCTCATTCAGCTGCCATGCTGTAGGAAATAAAATTAACTTCTTGAAAAGCAAGGTGGGGGGATTTTTCTTACTTTTGCCCACATGTTGATTTCCCTTATGTTCAGAATTTTAATATAGTATGTGTGATACTTGTTAAATAGCATTTAAACCAACTGTAACACCGTCTCCTAGAAGCTAATATATGAAATTACTAAGAGTCAAATTTTTAAATAAAAATTTAGACTGTGTCTAGGTCACAGGCAAATCACAGGAAAGCTGTACATTTAGTCATCTCTATTTGCTGTGGCTTCCAGGTATGATGGAAATGTGAGGAGGATCTATCTTAAGAAACCATTAAACAAACTAGGTTTATTGAACTTCATAGTTCTGCTTCCTACGTTTCAAGTCAAAGAGATAAAGCTGGGCCAAGAGAGGATAAATGGAGGTGTTTATTATTAACCTTCCTTTCAGAAACTTAATCTTCCAGTGAACAGGACCATAACACAGAAATGAAGAAACAATTTGTAATCATCAGGGTATTTTGCCATTGCTCAGAAAATGACTTTTATTTGGCATAATCTCACAGGGTGACCTGATAAATTAGATTTTTTGATTAATGGAGAGTTTCAACATACTTTAATAATACTACCTGCACCACATACTACCAGCCAGGCAGAATTCAGTAAATGTACTGAACACTGAAAACATTAAACTGAATTTAATCTTTGTTTAAAAGACTGAGAATCTTTCAGCATCTTAGGGTCATTACTAGCAGTGTACCATATACATACGGAGACATCAGTTAATGGAGAAATTCAAAAGAAAACAGCCAAGTTTACTTTGTTCATCATTATCATCATCCAAAGTACTTCTCGGCTATATGTCAGAGGACACCAACGTTGCATGCATGTCACTATAAAGTCCACTGCTTGTTTTAACCATGTTCACACACATAGCTACACAGCTACACTATAAAGAAAGAGGAATTTACTTGTCTATTGCTGATGGTCAGTTTTTCCAGGAAATGTCGAAGAACTGTTGATGGATCTTCAATTAGACAATTCCATAAGACTTGCTGGGCCACAGCACTCACTTTAGAAGAGAAAGGAAATTGAATATTCATCTTAAATGGAGATAAATCTATTAGATAAAGTATTCAAGTAATTTACTAAACTTTAATAGGTCTCTCCCAAATTTTTGCCTTACAGAGGTTCTGTGAACTCTTTTTCTATTGAAAGGCAGGTATCTGTTCTTTTTGTTGTTGTTTCTGAACATTTTAGCCTATAAGGAAAATGTGACAAAAGAGTATAGGATGCCCTTTAAATATTAGCATTGCTTTTGTTAAAAATGCATTTGTGATATACAATGGAATATCATTTAGCCATAAAAAAGGAAATCCTCCCATTTGTGACAATATGGATGGACTTTGAGGGTGTTATATGCAAAGTGAAAGAAGTCAGACAGAGAAAGAAAAATATATGATCTCATATGTGGAATCTAAGAAAAACCCAAACTCATAGATACATAGGACAGATTTGTTACCAGAGGTGGG
>NW_006787533.1:42307-90436 GCF_000442215.2 Lipotes vexillifer
AAATGAACATAGGGCAGGTTTGTTCCCAGGGGGGGGGGGGGGGGGGTACTGGGTGGAGGGAAGGTGGTCAAAGGTTACAAACTTCCAGTTATAAGATAAATAAATCCTGGGGATGTAATGTACAGCATGGTGACTGTCGTTAACAATACTGTATTGTATACTTGAAAGCTGTTAAGACAGTAGTTATTAAAAGCCCTCCTCAGGACTTCCCTGGTGGCACAGTGGTTAAGAATCCACCTGCCAATGCAGGGGACAAAGGTTCGAGCCCTGCTCTGAGAAGACCCCACATGCCGCAAAGCAACTAAGCCTGAGCGCCACAGCTACTGAATTTGCACTCTAGAGCACACGGGCCACAACTACTGAGCCCGCGCACCTAGAGCTCGTGCTCCACAAGAGAAGCCACCGCAATTCGACGTCTGCGCGCTGCGACGAATAGCCCCCGCTCGCTGCAGCTAGAGAAAGCCCACGTGCAGCCACAAAGACCCAAAGCAGCCAAAAATTAAAAAAAAAAAGTTCCCATCATAAAAAAAATTGTAGCTACGTATGGTGATGGATGTTAACTAAACTTATTGTGGTAATCATTTTGTAATGCATACATATATCAAATGTTTATGTTGTATACCTAAAACTAGCACAATGTTACATGTCAATTACATTTTAATAAAAAAGAATACAGTTATGAATCTTTCTTTTGGAAATTACCCTAATGTTAACAGTGGTAAGTATTTATTAAAGTCCCACTTCATTGTTTATTGTATGCAGAAATTCCTAAAGTAATTATTTGGTTTAGAAAATATTCTTTGTTTAGAATGCACATGAATTAGACATGACCTTTTATTGTTCACATGAATGTTTTAAATAATAACTCCCACAGCAAGATGACATAGTTGAGCCAGTAACAGTTAGGGTTCCCACTTCTAATGAGGGTGTCTTAGGAATAAATAATTATTCCTAATGTGAAAGAAAGTGCTAGTTCTTTGGGAAAAGTAGTCAGTCTAAGGTTGCCTGGAAGTGCCCAGGCTAAGAAAGCAGGTGGGTAAAAGTGAGTAGGGGTTAAGCATTAGATGATCTTCAGTTTAAATGGTTTAGTTTAGTTTTCCAAACTAGGAATATAGAGTTTAGCATAAATTTATTTTTCAGCCTATATTTAAAATAAATCATACCAATTTTTTTTTGCTTCAGAAGCTAACCATCCAATTAAAATTGAGCTATATAAATAAATAATTTAACAAGAGATATGTAAATATAAGCTTTAGCTTTCATGTATCTTTATAAATAATTAAAATAGATGTGGGTTTTTGTTAAGTTGAAATTGGTTGCAAAACTCTCTTTATAACACTATTTATATTCTAATTGCTAAGTACGGCAGTTTAATGCTTAAAACATGAGAAATACAGAAAAAGGCAAAGAGGAGAATAAGACAGATAAGTCTACCAACCACCAAAACAACTATAAACATTTTGGAGTATATTCTTTCATATACATGAAATATATATATTTACATGTATCTTTAAATAATATATAGAAAATACTCTCTGGTACTCACATTTTTAATTATAAATTGAACACTTTTATGTTAATATTTTTCTAATGTGCACAGAAAGCTGTCATATGGAGGTACCATGATTAACTAATTGCCTATTGTTGGACATTTAAACTCTTTTCGAATATTTGTTATTTTAAAACTATACAAGGTACAGCGTTCTCTGTAAACCTTAATTCACCCCTCATTACTGCCTTAGGAAATTGCTAGATACCAAAATCTGTGTCAAAGGGTGTACACACTTTTAAGGCTTATGGTGCATACTGTGAAACTGTTTCAGAATGCTTGCATTAAATTTTTACTGCCGTCAGTAAGGTGTGAGGATAATCTTTTCTCTGAATCTTTACCAGCTATGCATAATTTCTTTTGAAATAATCCTTGCAATTTTTATATGAAATGTAAGATTTCACTGTTGTTTTAAACAAGTGTTATTTACAGATTTAATTGGCTGTTAGAGTGTGTGTTTATATCCTTTGTCCATTTCTCTACTGGGGTATAAAAATGTCATTATTGGGCTTCCCTGGTGGCACAGTGGTTGAGAATCTGCCTGCTAATGCAGGGGACACGGGTTCGAGCCCTGGTCTGGGAGGATCCCACATGCCGCAGAGCAACTAGGCCCGTGAGCCACAACTACTGAGCCTGTGCATCTGGAGCCTGTGCTCCGCAACAAGAGAGGCCGCCATAGTGAGAGGCCCGCGCACCGCGATGAAGAGTGGCCCCCACTTGCCACAACTAGAGAAAGCCCTCGCACAGAAATGAAGACGCAACACAGGAAAAATAAATAAATTAATAAACTCCTGCCCCCAACATCTTTAAAAAAAAAATGTAAATGTAAATGTCATCAAGTGGTCACTGGCAAAGCCCATGAACAATTCCCAGGAAACAAAAATAGACTCTGGGTAATAAAGTCTAACCTTAAAAAAAAAAAAAAAAATGTCATTATTGAGTTATAAAGGTTCTTTTTTTAAAAAACATAACATCAAGAATATTAACCTGTTATCTGTGACAAAAGTAACTCATCTTTACCCCTAGTTTATCATTTCATTTTTCAATTATTTTCTTTACATATTTATTACCTCTGGAAAGGAAATCAAGTGAGAAAGATGGCATTAATGATGTCAAGCCAATGGCTAAGATTTCTAAGGTGGCCAAAATCACTATTTGATTTCTCCGTGGCCAAATGAGGGTTGGTCTGTTCCCCAGTCCTAAACAATGCTCCGGGAAAAAACTGCCTATTTTAAGTGCAATATCTTGGTCATAAAGTTTGTGGGAGGAAAAGGTGGAGAAAGTGCTAGTGTTAGGTCAGCGTACTACAAATCTGTCATTATAGTATGTCCATAAAACAACTCCACACGTGGCCAGTGGTTCATGGCTTCGAGGGCACCCTACTGCTCTTTATCAGATGAACGCCTTCAGTATTTATTAGAGTTACTGACGGTTTTGACTAGGCAAAACTGTACCTGTTGGGCTTCCCTGGTGGCGCAGTGGTTGAGAGTCCGCCTGCCGATGCAGGGCACACGGGTTCGTGCCCCGGTCCGGGAAGATCCCGCATGCCGCGGAGCGGCTGGGCCCGTGAGCCATGGCCGCTGAGCCTGCGCGTCCGGAGCCTGTGCTCCGCAGCGGGAGAGGCCACAACAGTGAGAGGCCCGTGTACCGCAAAAAACAAACAAACAAAAAACTGTACCTGCTACTCCATCTTCCCGCACCTCACCATCCTCCATCAGGTGGACAATGGGGAGCACTGCAGCACAGATGCATGCCGGGAACACAGCCTGCGGCGGCTGAGGCACGTGGGGGCTGGGCATGTGTTCGGTGGTGTGCTCCTCATCTGAAGAGGGACACAGAAACGGCGTGCTTTTCTCAGTTCAAGACCTACTTATGGAACATTTTTTTTCTGTGCAGATATCTAGTTGTGCCAGCATCATCTGTTGGAAAGACTATTCTTTCCCCCATTGACGTTTCATGGCACCCTTTTCAAACTTGAAATCAACATACATGTAATGGTTTACTTCTGGTTCCAATCTAGTCCCTTGATGTGTATATCAACCCTCAAGTCCATACTGCACAGTCTTGGTTACTGCAGCTCTGTAGTCAGTTTTAAAATGGGGAAATGTAAGTTTTCCAACTTTGCTCTTCATTTCCAAGATTACTGTGCCTATGCAAGGGTGTGGAACAGTTGGAACCCTTATGCTTTTTGGTCGGAATGTAAAACGATACAGGCACTTTTGAAAAGAGCTTGGCAGTTTTCCTCACAAAACTTATACATAATGGTTCATAAGAGTGTAATTCATAATAACCAAAGGGTGGAAACAACCCAAAAGTCCACTCTAACTGGTGAACGGATAAACAAAATGTGGCGTATCCATATAATGGAACATTATCTTGTAATAAGAAGGAATGAAGAACTGATACATGTGGCAGCATGGGTCGACCTTGAAAGTATGCTGAGTGAAAGGATCCGGTCACAAAAGGCCACATATTATATGATTCCATTCATATGAGATGTGCAGAATAGGCAAATCCATAGAAATAGAAAGTAGATTATTTCTGGTCAGGGGTTGGGGGGAGTGGTGGATGAGGCGTGACGACTAATGGTTATAGGGTCCCTTTTGGGGATAATGAAAATACCCTAAAATTAAGTAGGGTTGATGGTTGCACACTCTACAAATATACTAATAACCACTGCATTATGCAATTCAAAAGGGTGAATTTTAGTATGTGAATTATATCTCAATAAAGGTGTTAGAAAAAATATAGATATGCCTTGGGCTGCTGTGATTAATTAGCATTGGTCATTTTTGAAGTTTTCCAGGGTTGTGCAGTAAAGGGTTGAGAACCACTAGTTTCTGTACGACTTTTTAATGACTTTATAAATCGTGATGAAATCTGTATAATCATGAAGGAACAAGTCCCCAGACAGTTATTTATCATTAGAGAAGCATAGTTTTTAAATTCTTAGAACTGAAGAGTATCACATTTCTCCTCCGGAATCAGATTTCATTACAGGACTGGCACGAGCTTTGTTCTTCCTTTGATAAATTATTCCAGAACAGCATCCTAAAGCATCTTACTGAGTCTTAGCTATGCACTGGAATCACCTGTGAGGTGCTTGAGTCCCACCCTTAGAGATTCTGATTTGGTCTTGGGTGTGACCTGGGCATTTTTAAAAGCTCCCTGGTTGATTGTAATGTGTAGCCAGTGTTGAAAACTGTTAACTGCCTAGAATGATGTCTTATTGAACCCTCAGCAATACAATGACATGTAATGTAATTAAAATAGAACCAACTTATCAAGGACATTTGCTGGATTAAATCAACAATTTTTTTTAGAATACCACTCATCTAATATACGTTTTTAAACTTTAAGATCATGTGACAGGTTATTTAATGAAGACGGTGTAATGAAGTGAGATAATCATATCAAATAAAAATTGTTTCAAAACACACAAGTCACGAGGAATAAAGGACACATTTGTAAGAGGACACACCTTCAGCACTGACGGCTGAACGCACTGACCAGACTGACCCTCGGCGGAAGGAATAATTCCTGTGGGAAGTGCTGGAGGTACAGGATGGACTCACAGACAGTCGACGGGCTGCCAGATTGGTGACTTCTTCTACTGGCAAAGAAAATGGGGAATGTGAACTTTGGTTTTGTAACAAAAAAGTTATCATCACTATTATAGTTGTACTTACATCAAAGTGTATATAGCTCTCCTAGCATAAGGCTTAAGTAATTTAGAGTGTACTCTGGTGAGGAAAAAACACCTACAGAAAGGCAGACAGAAAATTCCTCCCAGAGATTTCAAAGAAGTGGGGCAGAGAATCACTGAATTTAGAATGGTTCAGAAATGATTTTTCTGATACCAACCAAAAAACTGTCTGCACTTGTGAAGGCTGAAAGTAGTTAATGGACTAACCCCATTTTTAATGATGAAAGATTGATTGCATATGTTTTAGCACACACTCTGGATTCAGCTGTTGCCTGAATCGTAGTCACTGCTTGGTCCATTATCATATCAGTTTATTCAATGTGGCTAATGTCCTCCTCTGTAAACAAGCCAGCTCTAAACATTTAGAAAAAGACAACTTTTTTCTCTTTCTTTAGATAGTGTCAGGAGGTAAGAGAGAGAGATAGAGGGAGCGTATCACCTCATGTCACATAAAATCGTCAATGTTTATTTCAAAGCAAGTCCTTTCCCTTTTGTGTGACTCAGCGCCCTCCCCCTCCCCAAAGAAGTCCAGTGTGTAGAGGGCACCTTCTTCTTCTGGCTCTGAGTTGGGTGTGCAGGTGGGCTCGTAGCAAGCCTCCTGGGTGATGGGGATGGCGGTGATGAGGCTGGCTTCTCGACCAAGACGTTTCTTCTCTTCCTCCTGTTGCAAGTTCTTTAAGATGTGTTCTGCCCTTTGATGGGAGCGGGACACAGCCCGGGCTGAAAAGGATTTCTACAGAGACATGAAGGCAAGTTTATTTACTAGCAACTCTTCTGCAAGGTCACATGTATAAAGAGTGTTCTACTAAATGTAGACACAGAAGTGGTACTTTGTTCTCAGGAAACGTTAGGGCATCCGTGATCTAGTTTCATGGAGATTTATTTGTTTGCTTCTTTTTCTACCAAGTTTCCAGGCTGTGTACAACTAAGACATTCTTTTTCATTCAATCTGCATAATTCTTCAAGGATGTTTGTAATTTTGGGAAAGAAAAAATGTCATTTTACTTAATCTTATTTTAGGATAAAATATCAAATGATCCACTCTTTTAAACACATCGAATAAACATTTTTAATGCTCTGTTTCCTTCCAAAATTTCTTGAACTGGTTTTAAATGAAGGACATTTACTTCATCAGGTTAATAAAAGAGAAAGTCAGAACCATGGGAAGGAGGACGAAAGATCTCTTTCATGTAAAACAATTAATTATGTGATTTATTTCATTTTTGTATGTTAAGTATCTACCACACTGCAAATACTTAATATTTAGAAATATTAATGTTAAATAATAATAAATATAAATAATAGAAAATACAGTGGCACACTGTAAATACTTAACAATATTTATAGAAACAAAGCTACTGAATTGAAATTATGAGAGTTGGTAGTGTTACTATGGTTGAATGTCAAATCTGACTCTGTTTTCCAGCAGCAAAAGCATAACAGATAAGAAACAATAAAGGAGAAAAGATTGACTTTGCAAAGGGGCCATTCTATTTTTGCCTTAATCATGATGCTTATGCTGAGATAAATTCCAAGAGCTCTGGGGATGAAGTCATTGGTCTCAGAGCAGGGAAGTGATCACTGACGTTCTTCACTACCAATTTGAAGTGATGTCTATGTATAGTAGAAATTCTACATCTTTGTTGGCCAGTGGTCACTTAGGATTAAAGAGACGGACAAGGCGTGTTGGTCACTATTCTAAAGGACAGCAGTCATCGAAGCTCCCTTTATGCAGGGTCTTAACATAAGACTAAAGGTTTCCAAAGGTGGATGACACAACAGTAATTAAGGGCATTTGATGGGCCACATGGCAATTCATTTTCAGAGCCAGGGGTTAAGCTGGTTTATTATAATAAGATAAGGGAAAGATAACTGGATATAGAATTAGGGGCTTTGGCTTGAAATTCACTGTGAAATTGGGAAGAGAATGTACTTGACTCAAATGAATCTATCACATGTATGAGAAAAAAAACAAGGATCTTTATACCAGTGGTTCAGATGCTGGAGGGAAGAACCAAGCGTGCCTTTGTCTTTGGCACAAATCCATCAGATATGAAGGTAGTGTATGCAGAAGAATTAAAAGAAAAACATTCTGATGGGTAAAGAGTTCAAGCAAACAGTTCAAAGAAAACTACAAATGCCTAGAAAATATATGTATGACATGCAAAAGTGTTCAACCTCACTTCATATATTCAATCAACTTTTTAAAGATGTGTGAATAAAAAAGCCAATAACTTTGTTTTTTGCCATTCAATGTGGCATTAAAAAATAATACTAGTTAATTTGAATAAAGAAGACATTTTCCTATTGTGTTATATAAGAGTAAAAAGGTACAATCATCCTGGGGATATTTTGTGAGATATATCAGAAATCTTTACTATTCACATAGCAATTGCCCTAAATCCTGTGGGAAATTATGCAAGGAAATAATCATGAATTTGTGTATAGAGATGTGTTCTTTTTCTCTATTTGCTTTATCTTCCAAATTTTCTACATTATCTTGTAATTTAGGAAAATGCTATGCAACAGGTGAAAAAGGCATATTTTGAAGATTCATTTTTTCAAAAGGCACATATTCTTGGTTCTTGTTTATAAATAGATTGGGTTCTAAACTTAACTGTTTATAAATTATATTACATAGATCAGTAATGTATTAGAATAGCGTAAGACCTGAGCTCTCAGAGTGATGTCTCTGATGATGATACTGATGATCAGTAAGGTAAAGAACAGACTAAGGTCCAAACAAGGACAGCAAGAACAGGAAACTCAGTTCTTTTTCTTATTCATCCAGAGTCAATCGCATTAACTTTTGGGTAGCTTATGTAGGTTAAATGAATTGTTTGTTTTATAATAAAGAGAGGCAAAAGCACTACCTTTGGCTAGGAAATCAATGCCTAATGTTTTTAGTAGCTTTTATTATAAGGTGGCTGCTTCTATGATTACGGAACAAAACTGTTTTGGCTTTTGGAGGTCTGCAAATGCTCACCCCAGATGTCAGTTCCTTCTATCTCACAAGAACTAAAGGCCTTTGTGGCTGATTTTCTGTGCTGTTATTACATTCTTATGACAACTGTCTCACACAACCATTGTTCTCTCTTACATGTATACCATGGAGCCTGAAGATATTAGAAAGAAAGGGCCTGTTACTCACAGACTGGTCTTCATTAATGGGGTCCTGGACACTCCCGCTGCACTGAGGGACCCAAGGGGGGTCAAACATCGGGACAGATGGCATTCCAAGCACTGGGGAGGGCAGGGTGAAGTTTATACTGGGAGGCGGGATCTGTTAGTTGATATCAGAAGAATGAAGTGAGTAAGATGGAAAATAAGCTAGAATGAGTCTGAAGCAAAATTATGACATCATCTTTTAGAGCACAGGATATTATAAGGCACATGAAGAACGTCTCTGGGCCTCAGTTTACTCATTAATAAAATGAAGGGTTTCAACTATATGATCTCTATTTGTGTTAATCACCCCATCTTCCAAAGAACATCTGTGTTTATATAGCAAAATGTATGGAAGATTACACCCCAAACTTCTATGTGCTTTACCTCTGGGGATGGTGCTGAAATCTTGAGGTTTATAGAAACTTGATTTTCTTACTCTACATTCTTATATTTCAATTTGTTTTAAGGACAAGAATTCACTCATATATGAGTTAGGTTTACTTATGTAATCAGAGAGGGAAAAAAAGAAGCCTCTTGGGCTTCCCTGGTGGTGCAGTGGTTGGGAGTCTGCCTGCCGATGCAGGGGACGCGGGTTCGTGCCCTGGTCCAGGAAGATCCCACATGCTGCGGAGCGGCTAGGCCCGTGAGCCATGCCCGCTGGGCCTGTGCATCTGGAGCCTGTGCTCTGCAACGGGAGAGGCCGCAACAGTGAGAGGCCCGCGTACCGCAAAAAAAAAAAAAAAAAAAGAAGAAACATCTCTTGGGACATCCACTGTGGATTTGAGGTTCAAGGACTGAAATGAACCTTGGGTTGGGTTTCCTAATCTAATACCCATGTTGGATGTATCCCTCACCTTAAAAATCTGCTGTGCTCCCTCCTCCATCCGGGGCCAGACCTGATAGCGAAACCTCCAAAGCGTGTGGAACTTAAGGACAGCGTTCAGCCGCTGCACGGTCTCCGGGTGGTGGAACTCTGATGTCAGCATATCAGACACGGCCTCAGGGACTTTCACCGCACACAACAGGAACATGGCCGCTAAAGACAGTCAACATCAAAGACAGTTCATCAGCTACGCATCTCTTAATTTTGCATGATTCCTGGGGATAGGGAGAAGGGGGAAACTGCTTCTGTCTCTTGAAAATAACTACTGAGCTATAGAGCCAGGCCACCAGCGCTGGCAAAAGCAAAGCCTGTTTCAGCACCTGGAAAGCAGACTTCATCCTTTGTGCCTCCCACAATCTTCTAATATCTGATGCGAGCACGATTTGTGACAGCACGACATTGCAGTAGAAAAACTCATTCTAAGCAAAGTTTCCTTTGGCTCACAGTGAAAAGTAGATGCCAGAGGAAGCAAATAAAGAAAGGAAATTACAAGCTGAAATATCCTTTTTAGGAAATGGCTAGAGTCATCTCAGAGTAACCCTAGGACAGTACATAAAAATGTCCATTTAAAACTGTCTCAGTGGGCTTCCCTGGTGGCGCAGTGGTTGAGAGTCCGCCTGCCGATGCAGGGAACACAGGTTCGTGCCCTGGTCCGGGAGGATCCCACATGCCGCAGAGCGGCTGGGCCCGTGAGCCATGGCTGCTGAGCCTTTGCGTCCGGAGCCTGTGCTCCACAATGGGAGAGGCCTATGTACTGCAAAAAAAGAAAAAAACAAAAAAAACAAAAAAACAAAACTGTCTCAGTTCCATTAGTTATATTAAAAATAACACTCATCATCCGGTGAATGGGCGCCAATGGGAAACTCTGAGGGCGCAGAAGTGGCTGATGTGTGGTGGCTTGAGGAAAGGAAGACGAGGGCCAAAAAGAGCCTGCTGTGTGGCTGAAAGGGTCTCAGTGCTCCGTCCAGGTGTCAGGCCTGAGCCAAGTAGGTGGAAGAGCTGAGTTCAGGACACTGGACCACCAGAGACCTCCCAGCCCCACATAATATCAAATGGTGAAAGCTCTCCCAGAGATCTAAATCTCAACACTAAGACCAAGCTCCACTCAACAATCAGCAAGCTCCAGGGCTGGACACTCTACACCAAACAACTAGCAAGACAGGAACACAACCCCACCCATTAGCAGAGAGGCTGCATAAAATCATAATGAGTTCACAGACATCCCAAAAAAACACCACCAGAACGACAAGATCCAGCCTCATCCACCAGAACACAGGCACCAGTCCCCTCCACCAGGAAGCCCACACAACCCATTAAACCAACCTTACCCACAGTGGGCAGATGCCAAAAACAACGGGAACTACGAACCTGCAGCCTGTGAAAAGGAGACCCCAAAGACAGTAAGTTAAGAAAAATGAGAAGACAGAGAAACACACAGCAGATGAAGGAGCAAGGTAAAAACCCACCAGACCAAACAAATGAAGAGGAAATAAGCAGTCTACCTGAAAAATAATTCAGAGTAGTGATAGTAAAGATGATCCAGGGCTTCCCTGGTGGCGCAGTGGTTGAGAGTCCGCCTGCCGATGCAGGGGACGCGGGTTCGTGCCCCGGTCTGGGAAGATCCCACATGCTGCGGAGCGGCTGGGCCCGTGAGCCATGGCCGCTGAGCCTGTGCGTCCGGAGCCTGTGCTCCGCAACGGGAGAGGCCACAACAGTGAGATGCCCGCGTACCGCAAAAAAAAAAAAAAAAAAAAAAGGTGATCCAGAATCTTGGAAATAGAATGGAGAAAATACAAGAAACGTTTAACAAGGACCTAGAAGAACTAAAGAGCAAACAAACAATGCCGAGAAACACAATAAATGAACTTAAAAATTCTCCACAAGGAATCAATAGCAGAATAACTGAGGCAGAAGAATGGATAAGTGACCTGGAAGATAAAACAGTGGAAATAACTACTGCAGAGCAGAATAAAGAAAAAAGAACAAAAAGAATTGAGGAGAGTCTCAGAGACCTCTGGGACAACATTAAATGCAACAACATTCAAATTATAGGGGTCACAGAAGAAGAGAAAGAGAAAGGGACTGAGAAAATATTTGAAGAAATTATACTTGAAAACTTCCACAATATGGGAAAGGAAATAGTCACTCAAGTCCAGGAAGTGCAGAGAGTCCCATACAGGATAAATCCAAGGAGAAACACACCAAGACACATATTAATCAAACTATCAAAAATTAAATACAAAGAAAAAATATTAAAAGCAGCAAGGGAAAAACAACAAATAACATACAAGGGAATCCCCATAAGGTTAACAGCTGATCTTTCAGCAGAAACTCTGCAAGCCAGAAGGGAGTGGCAGGACATATCTACAGTGATGAAAGGGAAAAACCTACAATCAAGATTACTCAACCCAGCAAGGATCTCATTCAGATTTGACAGAGAAATTTAAACCTTTACAGAGAAGTAAAAGCTAAGAGAATTCAGCACCACCAAACCAGCTTTACAACAAATGCTAAAGGAACTTCTCTAGGTAGGAAACACAATAGAAGGAGAAGACCTACAATAACAAACCCAAAACAATTAAGAAAATGGTAATAGGAACATACATATTGATAATTACCTTAAATGTAAATGGATTAAATGCTCCAACCAAAAGACATACACTGGCTGAATGGATACAAAAAAAAGACCCGTAAATATGCTGTCTACAAGAGACCCACTTCAGACCTAGGGACACATACAGACTGAAAGTGAGGGGATGGAAAAAGGTATTCCATGCAAATGGAAATCAAAAGAAAGCTGGAGTAGCAATTCTCATATGAGACAAAATACACTTTAAAACTAAGACTATTTCAAGAGACAAAGAAGGACACTACAAAATGATCAAGCGATCAATCCAAGAAGAAGATATAACTGTACATATTTATGCACCCAACATAGGAGCACCTCAATACATAAGGCAAATGCTAACAGCCATAAAAGGGGAAATCGACAGTAACACAATCATAGTAGGGGACTTTAACACCTCACTTTCACCAATGGACAGATCATCCAAAATGAAAATAAATAAAGAAACACAAGCTTTAAATGATACATTAAACAAGATGGACTTAATTGATATTTATAGGACATTCCATCCAAAAACAACAGAATACACTTTCTTCTCAAGTGCTCATGGAACATTCTCCAGGATAGATCATATCTTGGGTCACAAAGCAAGCCTTGGTAAATGTAAGAAAACTGAAATCGTATCACATATCTTTTCCGGCCACAACGCTATGAGACTAGATATAAATTACAGGAAAAAATCTGTAAAAAATACAAAGATATGGAGGCTACTGCTAAATACTAAATACACTACTGAATAACCAAGAGATCACTGAAGAAATCAAAGAGGAAATCAAAAAACATCTAGAAGCAAATGACAATGAAAACACGATGACCCCAAACCTATGGGATGCAGCAAAAGCAGTTTTAAGAGGGAAGTTTACAGCAATACAATCCTACATCAAGAAACAAGAAACATCTCAAATGAACAACCTAACCTTACACCTAAAGCAGTTAGAGAAAGAAGAACAAAAAAAACCCCAGAGTTAGCAGAAGGAAAGAAATCATAAAGATCAGACCAGAAATAAATGAAAAAGAAATGAAGGAAATGATAGCAAAGATCAATAAAACTAAAAGCTGGTTCTTTGAGAAGATAAACAAAATTGATAAAGCATTAGCCAGACTCATCAAGAAAAGAAGGTAGAGACTCAAATCAATAGAATTAGAAATGAAAAAGGAGAAGTAACAACTGACACTGCAGAAATACAAAGGATCATGAGAGATTACTACAAGCAACGATATACCAATAAAATGGACAACCTGGAAGAAATGGACAAATTCTTAGAAAAGCACAACCTTCCGAGACTGAACCAGGAAGAAACAGAAAATATAAACAGACCAATCACAAGCACTTAAACTGAGACTCTGATTAAAAGTCTTCCAACAAACCAAAGTCCAGGATCAGATAGCTTGTCAGGCAAATTCTATCAAACATTTAGAGAAGAGCTAACACCTATTCTTCTCAAACTCTTCCAAAATATACCAAAGGGAGGAACACTCCCAAACTCATTCAACGAGACCACAATCACCCTGATACCAAAACCAGACAAAGATGTCACAAAAAAAGAAAACTACCGGCCAATATCATTGTTGAACATAGATGCAAAAATCCTCAACAAAATACTAGCAAACAGAAACCAACAGCACATTAAAAGGATCATAGACCATGATCAAGTGGGGTTTATCCCAGGAATGCAAGGATTCTTCAATATATGCAAATCAATCCATGTGATAAATCATATTTACAAAATGAAGGAGAAAAAACCATATGATCATCTCAATAGATGCAGAAAGAGCTTTTCACAAAATTCAACACCCATTTACAATAAAAGCCCTCCAAAAAGTAGGCATAGATGGAACTTACCTCAACATCATAAAGGCCATATATGACAAACCCACAGCCACCATTGTTCTCAATGGTGAAAAACTGAAACCATTTCCACTAAGATCAAGAACAAGACAAGGTTGTCCACTCTCACCACTATTATTCAACATAGTTTTGGAAGTTTTAGCTACAGCAGAGGAGAAAAAGAAATAAAAGGAATCCAAATTGGAAAAGAAGAAGTAAAGCTGTCACTGTTTTCAGATGACATGGTACTATACATATAGAATCCTAAAGATGCTACCAGGAAACTACTAGAGCTAATCAATGAATGTGGGAAAGTAGCAGGACACAAAATTAATGCACAGAAATCTCTTGGATTCCTGTACAGTAATGATGAAAAATCTTAAAGAGAAACTAAGGCAACACTCCCATATACCATTGCAACAAAAATAAATAAAGTACCTAGGAATAAATCTACCTAAGGAGACAAAAGACCTGTATGCAGAAAACTATAAGAAACTGATGAAAGAAATTAAAGATGATACAAACAGATGGAGAGATATACCATGTTCTTGGATTGGAAGAATCAACATTGTGAAAATGACTACATTACTCAAAGCAATCTACAGATTCAATGCAATACCTATCAAACTACCAATGGCATTTTTCAGAGAACTAGAAAAAAAAATTCACAATTTATATGGAAACACAAAAGACCCCGAATGGCCAAAGCAATCTTGAGAAAGAAAAACAGAGCTGGAAGAATCAGGCTCCCTGACTTCAGACTATATTACAAAAGTACAGTAATGAAGACCGTATGGTACTTGTACAAAAACAGAAATACAGATCAATGGAACAGGACAGAAAGCCCAGAGATAAACCCATGCACATATGGTCACCTTATCTTTGATGAAGGAGGCAAGAATATACAATGGAGAAAAGACAGCCTCTTCAATAAGTGGTGCTGGGAAAACTGGACAGCTACATGTAAAAGAATGAAATTAGAACACTCCCTAACACCATACACAAAAATAAACTCAAAATGGATCAAAGACCTAAATGTAAGGGCAGACACCATAAAACTCTTAGAGGAAAACATAGGCAGAACACTCTATGACATAACTCACAGCAAGATCCTTTTGGACCCACCTCCTAGAGAAATGGAAAAAAACAAACAAAAATAAACAAATGGGACCTAATGAAACTTCAAGCTTTTGCACAGCAAAGGAAACCATAAAACAGATGAAAAGACAACCCTTAGAATGGGAGAAAATATTTGCAAACGAACCAACTGACAAAGGATTAATCTCCAAAATATACATGCAGCTCATGCAGCTCAATTGCAAAGAAACAAACAACCCAATCCAAAAATGGGCCAAAGACCTAAATACACATTTCTCCAAAGAAGACACACAGATTGCCAACAAACACATGAAAGAATGCTCAACATCACTAATCATTAGAGAAATGCAAATAAAAATTACAATGAGGTATCACCTCACACCAGTCAGAATGGCCATCATCAAAAATCTACAAACGATAAATGCTGGAGAGGGTGTGGAGAAAAGGGAACCCTCTTGCACTGTTGGTGAGACTGTAAACTGATACAGCCACTATGGCGGTTCCTTAAAACACTAAAGATAGAACTACCATACGACCCAGCAATCCCACTAATGGGCATATACCCTGAGAAAACCATAATTCAAAAAGAGTCATGTGCCACAGTGTTCATTGCAGGTCTATTTACAATAGCTAGAACATGGAAGCAACCTAAGTGTCCATCAACAGATGAATGGATAAAGAAGATGTGGCACATATTTACAATGGAATAGTACTCAGTCATAAAAAGAAAGGAAATTGAGTTATTTGTAGTAAGGTGGATGGACCTAGAGTCTGTCATACAGAGTGAAGTAAGTCAGAAAGAGAAACACAAATACCGTATGCTAACACATATATATGGAATCTAAAAAAAAAACAAAAATGGTTCTGAAGAACCTAGGGGAAGGACAGGAATAAAGATGCAGACATAGAGAATGGACTTGAGGGCACAGGGAGGGGGAAGGTTAAGCTCAGACAAAGTGAGAGAGTGGCATGGACATATATACACTACCAAATGTAAAACAGATAGCTAGTGTGAAGCAGCCGCATAGCACAGGGAGATCAGCTCAGTGCTTTGTGACCACCTAGAGGGGTTGGATAGGGAGGGAGGGACGGAGACACAAGAGGGAGGAGATATGGGGATATATGTATAAGTATAGCTGATTCAATTTGTTATACAGCAGCAACTAAAACAACATTGTAAAGCAATTATAGTCCAATAAAGATGTTAAAATTTTTTAAATAATAAAAATAGCATTCATAAGGTAGACTCTGTTAGAAACATCTACCCTTCCAAGAGGTAGAAGAGATTGAGAAACCAAAGAGGTTTCATGAACCATAATACCATTGTTGTTATTTGGGGGGAAAGCCAAATATGAATAAGAGAAAGATCAGTGCTATGATAAGTTACAAAGTCAATGAATAATGAGGAAAAGAAACACACTCTGCAGCATAGATGGAGGAGCCAGTGTTGATCATAAAAATATAATTTAAAAACTCTCTTGTACTTTTTCCCAGATCCTCAAAACATGCTCAGGCAATTGTTAGAACAACTGGGGTTGAATCCCAGCTCTGAAACTTCTCTCCTATTGATCGTGGCCAAGCCTCTTAACTTCTTAACATTTGTTTCTCTATTGGTAAAATGTCAATGATGATGATGAGAATGAGGATGAGGATGATGCTGATAGCTGCCTCGAAATTTGTTGTTAGAATAAAATAATGTACGAGAAAGTGCTTTGTGACATGAAAAGTACTACAGAATTCTAAAGCATATTTTATTTTTTAGAGGCAAAGTGGTATATGGAAAGGGTATCTATTTGTAGTCAAAAGATCTGGGTTTGATTTCCTGGCTCTGCTAATTCTGAGCTGTGTGCACTTGGTTAAAAGTCCTTTCAAGTTTCTGAGTTTGATTTTGCTCATTTATAAAATCATTGTTATGAGGATCAAGTAAGATAATGTGTATGATAGAGTTCTATAACAAATGTGAGCTACTGTCATCAGTAGCTTTTGATAATCTGTTTCTTAATCCTACCACCTCCTTAAATTTCCACTTTTTCTCCTTTCTTTACTTTTCTTTAAAGTGTACTCTGTCTCAATTTTTAAACACCATCGTCACTCTCTAAGTCACTGCAGTTGGAGTTCTACCTCAATCTCTTTACTGAAACAGTTTTCTTGTAATGCTCACTAATCAGCAGATCCAGTGGTATTTTTACAGCATTTCTTTTCTTTCAGTTTTTAACACTTTCATAACAATCTCTTTGAAAAGGATCTTCCTCTACTTCCATGGTTTGAGATTACTTAAGTTCTACTTTTCTGGTCGTTTTTCTGGGTTTTGCTGGTCATCTCTTCTTCCTGTCCTCTGAAGGTAGAGAAGGCCAATGGCTTAGTGTTCATTCCTCAGCCCTCTCCTCTATACCAAGAAATCATCCTCTCCCGGAACCATTTCTCCCCTGGAAATAATCCTCTCTCATTGCTTCAGCTGACACATACATCAAGTTTTCCCAAGTTTCTCTCTAGCTATGGCCTTTCTCATTAGCTTTAGGGTCATATCACCTCTGATATGTCTCCTCGTCATCTAAAAATCACTGTTTCTAAAACCAAGTCACTCCACTCATTGCTGCCACATTAAACTTGGTAATAATTCAACACTATATGCAACATTACTCTTTGGCTTGGAACCCCTGAGCGGTGTCCCACAGTTCAGTGGAAAGTCCACACTCCTAACCCTGTTGTTCAAGGTCTGTTACAATGTGAGACCTGCTCACTTGCCTAATATTACAGACTAGCAACCTCTTTACAAAAGCCACCCCAGTCTCAATTCCTCCTCAGGCTTTCCAAATCAACCCAGTGCATTTCCACACCCCATGTGGCTTTGCATACACCATTTCCTCTTCCTTCTATTTTCTTAAAGCTCAGTCCCCCTGTTCATAACTTCCATGCAAATGTCCATGGCTGTCCCATATTTAGGGAGCATGTCCTTCTCTCTGAAAAATACTTGGTAGAGAAGCAAAAATCTGATACTTAATGTGAACAAAGACATTTTACAAAGACATTTGATGCAGCATAGTATAAAAAAAACAAAAGGCAAGAATCAACTAAAATTTCCAGGTTAAATAAATTGTTATATCCATTCATTCAATGGAATATTTGGTAGCCATTAAAAAGAATAGGTGAACTTATAGACTGATGTTAAAAATGGTCTCCTAGAGAGAACTCTTAACCACTTCTTGTTTGGCATTTCTCAATTCAAATTTATTTTTGTTCAAATTTTTAATATGCCTCAGTTTACCTTTTAACAGTTCTGGTGTCAGAAGAGGGAACCAAAGGAGACCCCCCCCCAACAGCCCACAGGAGCAATGAGCAACCTGGCATAAGTATCTGTTGAGACCTTGAGCTTGCTGCTTTCTCGCTGCCTCTGGAGGTCATGGGTAAGTCCCTCTCAAATCCTAGCACTGAAGTTTTTGTGTTATGAGCTTGCAGACTTTATTTGAGCCTTTCCTTTTCATGCTGGGTCCAGAAACCGGCTGGAGTTGGAATGAGTCAGACTTCAAAACCAGACTGGGCTCAGGAATGGACTGGTTCCAATTTAGAAACCAGACTGGATCCAGGGTCAGACTGGGTCTGACTTAAAACTGGACTGAGTCTAGTGTGAGGTCTCAGGTGAACAGAATTTTCTTTTTTTTTTTTTTTTAAGGGACAAGTAGGTTAACTATACCAAAGATAATCTTGAATTACACTGGCCACAGTGGAGAACTTTAAACCATCTTAGATAAGCCTATCCATTTATGAGTTATCCTAGAGGAAAAAGTATTCCAGCCAGGCACTCACTATTAAGGATAGAGGGAAAATTACTTTTCCTCCTTTACAGTTACTGGTGACCAGGATGAGACCCACTGGAATGCCTCCCTCACTCTGGAGCCTGCAGACATCACCCTGGGAAAACTGGCAGAAGCCAGCAAAGAATTAGAATTTTTACTAACGTCAGCTCCCCCAGACCTCTCCCTGTGGTGCCTGGCTGAGACAAGAAGGTAAAATTTCACATTGCCGCTTCCTTTCCAAATTACAAAAAAAAAAAAAAAAAAAAAGGTTATTGATCCTTTCTCTCCCAGGGACAGCTACTGCCTTCTTGTCCATCTCATTTTTTGTCCTGAGAACTTAGCTTGGCAATCATCAGGTTGGGCAACTCAAAAATATAGCCAGGCAGAAATGTGGGTTACATTCCATTTGTAGCTAGGGTCCTACAATTGCCAGCTCTCTTGTCTAAGTCCTTCTTTCTTTTGGCTATCTTTGGGAGTGGCTCTGGATGTTGTGCTCATGGGGTAGTTCAATACTGCCAGGAATATTTACTGTTTGTCTTGCTCAAACCTGACAAGATATTTGAAAAAAAAATTTTTTTTTAATTAGCTCTATAGTCAGAAGTTGACCAAATTGGAAGCTGATATTCAGAGCCTGATAGGAACTATTTTTTAGGCCTTCTCCCCTAACCTAAAATAAAATTATGTACGCAGAGGGAACGAAAAACATCCTGAAGCCATTGTAGAAGGATTTACTGAAGCGTTCCAAAGACACACAGCTCTAGAACGCAGGAATCTTTTGATTTTCATCTTAGAGCTCTTCTCCCTGATATAAAGAAGGAAACTAAGAATAATGTAGTTGGATGGTTGGGTCAGCATCTTGATATTCAGGCTGCAACCCAATCTTTCAAGGAATTAAAAACAACTGTCTAACACACTAAGTCTTTGTAAGAACAGAAATGTGGCTCTAGAAACAACTCAAAGCCCACCTATCCTTTTTACCTATCCCCAAATTTCCCCTATTTATCTCAAAAGGCTTGCAGATATTGTTAAAAAAAAAAACAAAAAAACTGGATTTAGGAAACAAAAGCCTTTTTTGGAGAAATTTATATCTTTTCTCTGTGCCTTTGAGATATAAACGTTCTACCTGGTCTTCTCTAGGAACCCAAAGCCATCTCTGGAAATGTAAACTTCAGGGAAGTAATTCTTATCAGAAAAAGAACGGAGCTGTTTTGGAAATTAAGTGAATGAAAAATCTTAAAAGTCTTTTCCACAAATATTAGTAAAAGTTTTAGCTATCTGAGCAGGTAACTTTAACTTATTTTATCTGCCAGAAACACAATTTAGATCCAACTGTTCTTTTATAAACTAGTCAGTTTTGCATTATCATACCTGTCTCATGGCTAAAATTTTAAAACTATAGCTATAAGATCTCTGCATCTGTCTGTATGTTTATGTACATCTCTGTTCGTATATTATAGATGTGTGATATTTTTCTACCTTTGGATGGTATTACCAAAATTAATGTGTAAAGAGCTCTATTAATTGGCTTAAAGACAAACAAGCATTTACATAAATCAAGTATACTCTCAGAAATCCAGAAACTAACCAAAATTTTTTTTTAAGTTCATTAAATCTTCAGTAAATAAAAGGTAGTTTAAGTTTGTTGGTTTAATCAAAATAGGTATGTCTTTAGAGTTATTAGCATTAAATATAATACTTTTATCCTACCTAGGTTTACAAAAAGTCAAATAAACTCATGTTATAGAATTTGTCAGAAAGAAAAATAACTTAAAATGATGGTTATCTGTTTAATGTCTCATGAAATTTTCATGAATATTCTAAACATAATTGTTAAGAACAAATAAATTAAATAGATGTAAATAAAAGTTTACTTTTTAAAAAAGTAAAAAGTTTATAAATAAATTTTTCAACATTATGCTTTATGGTATGTCTACTTAAAAATAGTTTCTAAAAATCTTTTTGGTAACTTGAAACCTTAAAGTTATGCTGAGATAAGTTAAATGATGGATATTCATTGAATATCTAGATCATTTCCAAATAAGATACAACACTGAAACATTAATTACTGAACATAGCTTTATCTACTTTGGGCTTCCTTTTCAGAGGCACTAAAGATATTTGGGTTTATTACTAAACATGTTTTGTGCCACAATGAAAAATTTACTGAGAAAGAATATACTTCCAGAAATAGTGAAATGTATTTATAAATTTGCCAACCCACAGAATGCTAGTATAACAGACACTCCACAATTGCTTACATCTAGTTTCACTAGGAAAAAACAGTTCTAAGTATAAGAATTCTAATCAATATATACAGTTAAAACTACTTAGAAAACTTCATGGAATTGAACCTTGGGTCCACATCCCTCAGTTAAAAAGGGATTCTCCAAACTCTTGGAGCTGCATACCAGCTGGAGACCTAAAATTAAAATTGACTAAGGAGGTCCTTACCCAGAGGCAGATGGCATCTTGTGGTAGACAGCTGTCTCCCAAGATTGCAGATCAAGGTCTTTAACACCAGTATGAAATGTTTATTCCTTTTGCCTTTTCACTACTTGCTTTTTTTCTCTGTTAATGCACAGGAAAATAATGCTCCTTAACTCTGGCAACTGTTGATGAATCTACTGCTAAGGCCGTAGCTGAACAACCAAAGTCCCAAGATTTTCTTGCTAAGGTAAGTTTAGATAATAGAATGGCTTTAGATTAGTTATTGGCTGAACATGTGCCATAGCAAATGTCTCCTGCTGCGCCTTGATCAATATCTCTAGTATTGTAGAAATACAGAAAATTAACAAACAAGCCACTTGGATAAACAGGTATATCCTTTGATTTATTTGATACCAGCTAGTTTGGTTCACTGGGGCCCTGGCTAAGGAGTACACTTTAGTCTCTTGATATTATCCTCCTAATAGTTATCACTGTAGTCTCTGTGGTGTGCTATATTCTCTCAAAGGTCTTAAATGCATGTTCACAGCCATCAGCAGTACATTAGCTGGTCTTACTGTGCTTGGAGAAACAGAAACAAGGTGAACAATGAGATGAACAGCAAAACAATTCTTCCACAGACATGACATCATAACCTATGAGTTTCACAATGAGACAAGAGAAACTTAACTCTGATGGTGACAAAGAGTGGCATTAATACTAAATTTTTGGTCAATTTTTCACATACGAGAGGATGACCAAAAGGGGGCAATTGTTATAAAAGGAGACCATTAGACTGAGGTGGCTCTAATGCCATGGCAGCTTACATAAGCAAACCAAAATCTATGCCTATAAACACCTCAATGTTACAAATCAAAATGCTAAGGATAACCAGTCACAAACAGCCAACTAGGCTTTACGCTACAGACAATCAATAATTGCCTTTCTTTGCTTCTGCCTTTTCTCTATAAAACTCTCTCCCTGAGCTACTCTTGGTGGAGGGCTCCTAACCACTTCTAGCTTGGCACTGCCTCATTGGAATCAATTTTTGTTCAAATAAACTCTTAAAAAAGTCTCCTAGATAAAAATGCAAAGTGCAAAATGCAGAAGTCTTTATGGTATGTCCTATTTGTGTGAAAAAGGAAACATAATATATACATACATAAGTATATATATATATATATATGCATAGTTTATCCTAGAGGTTTCCTGGGAAATTTAAAAATTGTCACCTCTGAGAAAGAGGACTGGGAGTCATGGGAAAGAGGGTGATACTTTTAAACTTCATACACTTTTATATTATTTGAATTTTAACCATGTGCATTTTCAATTAAAACAACTAAAAAATAAAGGAATATGCACAAAAAGTGGAAAATGATGAAGAATCCAGATTTTACCTCTACCATTTGTTAGCTATGTGGCTTTGGACACGTCACTTAAATTTCACAAATTTATTTTGATATTGTGATTTGAACACAGACTATTACTCACATAAGATTTAATAAAATTAATGATGGTCGTTCATGGTCAATCTGGGAAATCACAACGCACAAAAAGAATTTTATCTTTTGTGAAATATAGTGAAAATGTAGGTTCTGGGGGAAACCATTCTCTATAATTTGGTAACATCTTGGGAGAGACATGCTGCCCTTGTGCAAACTATACAGTGACATGAAAAGGGTGCACACAGAGCCTAGGCCTGTTTCTGTTTAGTGCACAGCTCTGTCTAGAGGTCCAGCCATTGCTAGCAATCTGACCTAAGGGTGAAAATGGAATCAATGTGCCTCTCTCTTGTTTAAACGCTGGGATGAGTGGCAGCAGGACCAGAGTCCCAGGTGGTCTTTCTTTACCTGCTGCCCCCGCCATGTGCTCGTCCATGCTGAGCAGGAGCTCCCAGGCAGCTGGCTGGATGTCTCCATACATCTCCTCCGTCAGAATTGGTGCTGCCTTGATTAGCAGAGATAAGGGAGCAGGCGACAGGCTCATCACCTGGGAAAAGATGGAAATTATATCGTAAAATCTTTGAAGACACTGATTGCTGTACTCCTCTAGAGTATTAAGTGTCACTTCCCCTCTCTCTGCTTTCCTTAAATGACCTTAAAATACGTTCTAAAGTGGGAGCGTATTTATTGTCATGATGTATAATAAGCTTTATACCCTATTAGTTGATGTATAATTACCCCCAAATCGTATTTTATAATACTTTCACCACAAAAATTAATTTGCAACCACCTAGGGAATAAACTGTAGAATAAGTATAGCTCTGTGAGAAAGAAGGACTCCAGCCAATATATCTTTGTGTTTAAAGTCCTGGTGGACTTTCATAGCATCTTATCTTCCTTCCTGTTAGAAGCTGATTTCCACTGGAAACTGATCAGCCTCTAATTTATAAAGGAGTTCCATTCAGAAAGTTAGCTTTCTAAGCCAGTGAATTTGGATGGTATTTTCCCTTCAAAACATTATACATTGTGGTTATTGCTCCAGGTTAGCCAACAAAATCCCATTTGATCCATTATTTCAAATAATTTTGGTGATAAATGTAGGTTTGGGGCAAGTCTAGGTCTTTAACCATCATTTAAAACACTTTCTAGAAGAACATGAAACTTTTTTTCTCTTCCCCTGGGAAATGTATTATGATTTAGAGTTCAGGTTTTTAATAACAATATAACTGTGCCAAGCACTGGATAAGTAGCTAAATATACTATCTTTTTTAATCCATGCAATAATTCTTTGAGATGGGTCTAGTGTTAAAATCCCCATTTTAGAGATTAGGCAACTAAAACTGAGAAGAATTAAGTTAACTTGCCCAAGGTCCCAGAGCCAGAGCCGCAGGTATAGGATTTGAACCCGGACTGTCTCACTCCAAGACCTATGAGCGTCGCTACCACACATTGGTGGGAAGCTGGCTCCAGTAGAGTGGAGAGAGTGGGAAGAGGCATGGTTCTAGCCAAACTCCCCAAGCCTTGTCTCTATGGAAGTTGGCTGTCCAGCAAGAAGGGATTTTTCCTTGCATAGTTGGTAGCACTCTTGCTCACCAAATTAGAGGGGCCTTTATGCCAACACTGTGCC
Organism: Lipotes vexillifer; assembly: GCF_000442215.2. Lineage (NCBI taxonomy): Eukaryota > Metazoa > Chordata > Mammalia > Artiodactyla > Lipotidae > Lipotes > Lipotes vexillifer. The sequence continues at coordinate 66,453 of NW_006787533.1, forward strand.
AGTTGGCATTGTATGTCCCAAACATTAGTAAACAGGATATCTGGAGTTCCCTCCTTATTACTGCTCCGTGAACATTTCTGATCCATGCATCGATACCTGTAGTCTGATGTATTTCAGCATTCCAGAGTCCTTTTTCCCCTCTAGGTTGGCATCTGAAACTCTCTTTTTCAGAGAAGGTGTCCTCAGGCATGATTTATCTGAGCACTGGAAAGAACATAAGATAGGTGACGAAGAGTGTTGTGTTCTCTCAAAACCCAACAGTGCTGTTTTCCTCCAAATTCTCCAAACAACCAACTGGTTCTAATGCAACAGATGATTTCAGTAAGGACTTTTTATGGGCCTGCACTTTCTGAAAGTGATATAAGCAGTTAATTTTGTAATGAAAAGGTAGCTTAGGGGTATTTAGCAACAAACTCCTCTTTTACCAGTGAGGAGACCAGGACCCAGAGAGGTGGAGTAGCTTGACCAAATTGCAAAACTGGTTATTAGTAGAATAAGGAAAGGACAGGATCTCCTGATTTCCATTTCAGGGCTAATTATATTCCACCAAGCTGTTAAAAACACAAATCTTTTTAAATATTGCCAGTTAAAAGCCACTCTCTCTAATAATCCCTTTAAAGGGTTGGATGTTACAAGTTGATTATTATTTGGAAGAGAAAATGTTTCACAGAGGAGTGTTAGGAAGTGAAAGATAAAAGACTCATCAACGAAGTACGAGTTCATAGCATCCATCATCCAGGTAAAGTGTTTTTTTGTTTGTTTGTTTGTTTTTTAAAAAACCCATACTTGTCTATTGGAGGCAGCAGCTCTTCTTTCAAATTGTCCCCTCAACCAGGGTCCAGAATAGGCCTGACATCTGCATACACACGGAGGAGACATTTTCTTCCCCTGACTCTCTAAGTGCCAAGGAATGGAGTGGACAGAGCAGCTGGGGGAATGATTGCTCCAGTGGTGGCAGGCCCTTGTTTATTTATCCTGAGTCCTGATGCCTCCATTTTTGCACTCCAGGCTGTGCAAACAGGGAATCCATCCCTTTGCACAGTATAAATGCTCATTTGTTTTTCCAGTGACATGTCAATGAAACACTCTCTCCCTCAGTGCCAAGGGAAAACAACTGAACTCCTTAAGAATTTCTGAACAGAGCTTCACAGTGTTATAGATGGAGATATTCTGAAAGAAAAAGCAAATCTAAAAAGTACATGCATGTTCCAAGAAAGTCTTTCAAAACTCTGACAAAAAGACCCAAGACAATGCATCTGTTATGTGACCAGTATGGAATGAACTTTTAAACGAATCTACTTGGAAACAAATGAATCAGAGCTCTTGCTGTGTTTTCTAAAGATTTAAAAAAAAAAAAGTGGAGGCACATACTTGGGAACACATATCATTTGGGGAGAGAAATCCTGCTTGGGAATAAATATCATCTGGGGAGAGAAATCCTGCAGTGCTCTATTTCCCCCCTGTGAATGTAAAAGCAAAATATAGCATAAATATCATGCTTATTTTATATAATTTGAAAACTTCTAAAATCATATATGGCAATCATTTTCCATATAAATATAGGGGTGTATCTAACTTTGTAAAAAATCAAGGTATTTAAAAAGTGGCATCTTTCTGCCTTTATTCTATTTATAAAAAAAAAAGTAAATTGCAGAATACCTGGAAAATACAAAAAAACTATGAAGAAGAAAATAAAAATCCTTATAATCCTCAACTCAGTGATGGCCATTATTTGGTTCCTTTCAGCCCTTTGTCCCCCTGTGCATCTTAGCAAAGCTGTGACGATGATATATATGTGGTACACAATTTTAAACATTTCATTTCACTGTGATTTTATGATGAATATTCCCCAGGTCATTAGAGTTATTTTAAAATTGATTTTAAAATTTTTAAAATATTTTATTGCTTTCTCCTTTGGCTGGACAGTTTATCTTTTCAGGGTTACCTTTGAACAATACTTTTGATTAATTTATAGGAATTTTAAGCAAGCACATACAGAAAAATACTCAGAGGAAAAAGGACAAACATTTATGTCTGTTTCTCACACTCTGTGAAATGTAGGCTTCTGTTTAATCCTGTCTGCTGGGGACAGAAGGTATAAGTCAAGCTTCTCAAATATCAAATATTTAATAACCTGGCATGCTTCCTCAAGAAGCCTGGTGTGTTCTGCTGGCTTCAAGATATTAGGATGTTTGTTTTAGTGGAAAGGGAAGGGAATTGGAAAGGCTTTTACACTAGGGTGATGGGCTAGGAAATCTTCTTGAGTGACTTGTTCAGGCCTGAAAACAGGTATTAAAGATGGGTACACGTGTGATGGGCACTTGGGTACCCTATGTGAGGTCCCTAAAGTCCACTACTGGTGTGACCCTGACTCAGACTAACAACATTATCATCAGTTGCTTTTTGCTTTGGTAACGTGGTGTAAAACTTGCCTAGAAGAGAGTAAGAAAATGGATGGAGTAGGAGGCTGGTTCTGAAGGCATTTATTGGTTATTAGCGGTTCCTGAAGAGTTAGAAATTTCACTGGACTGTGAGATGTAGGTGGTGGTTGGAAACACACATCAATCAGGGACTACAAAGAAAACCAAAACTAGTAACCCAAGACTGAAGGACAGAATTTATCACTAATAGAGGATGTCATTCATTGTTGAGTCGATCTACCAGAGGAAGCTATGGTCAGTGGGAGGACATTATACAGTCCCAAGAGCTGGCAGGGATACTGGGACATGCTCGCTATGGGATGGTGTAGAACTTCAGATAAAATCTGTAGTGCAAAACCAATCCTTTAACTGTCCAGGGAATTATCACTTGTGGTGTTTGGATCAGAAAGAGGAGGGGTTGGTCCCATCAAATTCCTGTCCTAGGGAATTAGGGGACCGAGTCTGATTCATTTAGTGATGGTTACTGGGGCTGAGAAACGATGATGCAACCTTGAGACTTCAGTCTAAGTACAAGATGAATAAAGCAGGGGTTGCTGGTCAGGGGACAGAGATGAGTCAGCAGACAGAGATGATGCAGAAAGAAGCAGAGATGAGAGACTCTGTCCACCCTGAGATGGACAGCAGCTTTGGATCTCATTCCTTTGAGGCTTGACTGTGTTTCCCACCTGTCCTTGGTTTCATGAGATTCTGCTATATCCTTTGAAGAAACTCTAATTATTTGAACAAATTTCAATGGGTTTCTATTACTCACAACAAAATATTATTGACAACGGAGGCATAATACGTAATTAGTTTAAGTAAAAATTTTGCTTATTCATTTAATAATTCAAGTATGTTTATTAAGAATTAACCATATGCCAGGAACAGGGCTAACTTCTGAGGATATGCTGAGGAGCAAAACCCCCATGATACTGGCCCTTCTGGAGAGTGTATCTTACCAAGAGGGACAGCTAGCAAACAAATGAAAATTCAAGATAAGTCGAAAAGGAGATACATGTCATAAATGAAGATAACACTGTGGAAATAATGAGGTATTTAAAATTTGGGAAAATTGGAGTCAGCCTACTGGGTTCTTTGGGAAAGGGATTGCCTCATGTTTCTGGAAAGAAACATGCCAACAGAAGTATAGTATTTCCCCAGAGGTAACCCAGACCCTTTGTGTCTCATACATCTTTGACATAGGAGTTATGTATGTCATAGTGAAGAGTAATTCTGACCCATGAAATCAAGACCTAGGGCTTGGTCTTGGCCTCACAGCTGTGTTTTCCATAGCTTTAGAAAAATATTAGTCCTGCAGGAAATCAGGTGGCCTCTTGCTATTTACACTGGCTTCACAAAATTTATGGACACTATGCCCTTTCTTTTTTGGGGTACATATAACCTTTTAGTTACCTCTTTTTGGCTGAAAGGAAAATATGTTTTATCCACCCATTTCCATCAGCAAGCACTAATTGCACATTACTATGTTTAGAACATAGCATTAGACAAGGTATAGATATACAGGAAAAATCAAAGAATTCTTTGGTGAATTCACCTTTTGGTGAAGGTGATATATATATAATGATAGCTTATCTAAACCTCTCAAATTTGGAAGTGCACTAAAACAGACTAACAGAATGTACAGTGAGTCTCTGAGCACTGAAATGTAGATTAGCAGATTGATCAGAGTTAGATGGGTTACAAAATGTACTAGCTGCCACAAATATATTCTGCCATAAAAACCAATTAAAAAGGAAACACGAATGAAATACCAATTGCTCATAAGTCTCGATTTTAATCAGAATCACTGCTTTTATTCTTTTTTTTTTTTTTTTAACATCTTTATTGGGGTATAATTGCTTTACAATGGTGTGTTAGTTTCTGCTTTATAACAGAGTGAGTCAGTTATACATATATATATGTTCCCATATCTCTTCCCTCTTTGTCTCCCTCCCTCCCCAGAGGTTGTTGGGAAGGTTGTTAAAACCCAAATTTGCAACTGGAATGCTTGCTGAAAGCACCTGGTTACCTCAGCAGTCAATATAAATTACAGAGGCTTTCGTCCTTATCCCCTCCTGGGGCACGTGGAGCACAGCCCTAAGGGAACTCCTATTACTCTTTTTTCCAGTGCTCCAGGAGACGTGCACATCTGTTGTTGACACATGTGGAACCTCAGCTCTCCCACCACCTCTCACACTGTTGATGTGATCATGATATTTTCAAACCTAAGGAAGGACCTCCAGGCAGAAGGAAGACACACCTGACACAATTAAAACCAAAACAGTTGGCACACTGGGATACAGATGAGGAATTTACTGCCTTTCTCTGTACACTCCGAGCTGCTGGATGTTAGTGAAGGGTTAAGCTAAGGACAAAATTAAAGAATTGTATCTGTTTTCTTATTACATGAAGAGGTTGCATCACTTGGTTTTTCCTTAAAATCTCTGACCATAAAATTGTGACCCTTTCCTAATTTACCTGGGCTACTTCAAGTTTACTTTGGGGAACTCCTTTCCACAGACAGATTGACATTGCCTTTTAGGATCTTGCAATGCATGCTGGTTAAGAATCTTAGCCTGGGAACCACCCGGACCTGGGTCTGATACTTGACTCACCGCCTACTTACTAGCTGGGTGACCTCAGGCAAGTAGCTTCCCCTCGGCAAGCCCATCTCCTTATCTGTAAAGCAGGTAGGACACCCCACTGCCAGCCTGGGAGTATTCTTGTGAGGATTCAGAGAGACCTTGGTATCAAGTCTTCCTCTCGGTGACCGACGCATAGTTAAGTACTCAATAGTTTCTTTGTTTTTACCATTGTAATTGTTTTACAAAAGAGAGTCGAACAGATAAAATGCACAAGCTGACCTGTAACATAATTGAAAAACTTAAGGCAATGCACATGTATTTTGGCAGTTTAGAATGTGATAACTGGACAAACGTTTCTTCCTTGTTGAGTGCTCAGCAAAGTCTGCATACTGTGCTATTAGAAATGCCTGTTATAAGGGGAACAGACCTCCACCAGGTTCATAGTATCATTTGAATTTGAAGGCATTCCTTTCTCACAAAAGGAATTGCCATTTGAAAGGACAAGTCCCTATGAGGAGTAGAACAGACAGCAGAAGGTCTTGGCTTTTAGCTGCCTGAGCCATCTCAAATAATTCATCCAGTCTTCTTGACCTCTGCTTCAACCTCTCTGTCCAGGAAAGCAACAGGTATATTGCATGCAAGGAGGTTACTGATTCCTTCAAGTTTGATTTTGGGGTCAGATAGAACTAGCTTCAAATTCTAGCTGCACAGCATGCAAGCTGTGTGGCTAATGATTTTGAGCCCTAGTTTATGCCTCTGGGAGGAGATTAATGGGGTACCTTCCTGATAGGTTTGCTGGGAGGATTAAAAGAGAGCAAATTGCCCAAGCTTTGCAAATGGCAGCTAATAAAATAATGAAAACTTTTTGCTTTCAGAACTCTATCTTAAATTGAGGACTCCAAAGAGCTTCTGTGACTATTATTAATTTTTAATTAAAAGTAAGTTAAAATTTATTTTATTACTATGAGAAACAAAATGAGAAACTTTAAAAATATTTGTGTATTAATTTAAAAATCACAGCAAACTCTTAATATGCTAACATAAAAATACATTTTTAATAAAAAGTAACTTTTTTTAAAAAAAGGAACAAAAGAGAAGACTTCATTAGTTTTTTTTTTTCAAGTCCCTTTAATGTCTTAGTAGGAAGGAGTGGAATTCTCATATCTGCTTCCACTAAAATCTGTTGCAGTATCACACATTACTTAGCTTCTGGAAAACTCCACTTTACACCCTAGATGGAATGAAAGCAGAGAAAAGCAAATAATACCTTGGCATTATAAAAATAGTTTTGACCTCATGGACTCCCTGAAAGGGACTCAGGGACCCCCCACTCTTTGAAAACAACCGACTTGGGACAACTGTCTTTCAAACTCTCAAACTGTAGATGATCCAAAGGCTTATGTAGAAAAAGAATGTTACAATGCATAAGAGAAAGAGAAACATCAAGGCCAAGAATATAGAATATCTGAGTCCCACTGAAGAATTTACTTTTAGAAATAAGCTTGTACTCAAGTACGGGGCAGGAGAACAGCAGGAGCCCGAACATATTTACAGAATCAGGCAAGTATCAGGCAAATATATTCTCCAAACAGACTGGACAAACTTGTGATGCCAGTAATCCAGACATCACAGATCACTGCTTCTATGTCTCTTTCTCCGTTCTCCACCACTCCACACCAGCACTGCAGGAAAATACCCATTTGCTCTCTGGATTATCGAATGTTGTAGTTATACCCCACCAGGGCATGGTGACTCAAACCCAGAAAAACTCATGGGTTTTTCAAACACACAGACCTGGGTTCAAAGGCTCGAATTGCCACTTAAGAGCTATGTAGTCTTGGAAAAGTTACTTAAATTTACTGAATCTCATGTATATGATGGGGATTGTGATGGACTAAAAATGACCATATTCTCTGCAACTCCTCCCATCAAAAGTGTGGAATGCAATGGAATACTACTCAGCCATAAAAAAGAAACCTTACCATTTGCAATAACATGGATGAATCTAGAGGGCATTATACTAAATAAGTCAGACAAAGACAAATACCACATGTGATCTCACTTATATGCAGAATCTAAAAAACTAAACAAAATGAAAACAGACTCATAGATACAGAGAATAAATGGATGGCTGCCAGAGGGGAGGGTGGGTGAAATAGCTGAAGAGGATTAAGAGGTATAAACCTCCAGTTATAAAATAAATAAGCCTGAGGATGGAATGTATAGCACAATAATGGTCAATAATACTGTCATAACTTTGTATGTGGACAGATGGTTACTAGATTTCTCGTGTGATCATTTCATAATGTATGCAAGTCAAATCTCTATGTAGTACACATGAAACTAACATAATATTGTATGTCCACTATCTTTCAATAAGATTTTTTTTAATTAATTAAATTTATTTAACACACATAGAGCTAATTCAAGTAATCTCCTTCTTGAGTGAGCTTTGGAGTTTTTGATAGGTGTTAGCTCTTCTCTAAATGTTTGATAGAATTCGCCTGTGAAGCCATCTGGTCCTGGGCTTTTGTTTGTTGGAAGATTTTTAATCACAGTTTCAATTTCAGTGTTTGTGATTGGTCTGTTCATATTTTCTATTTCTTCCTGATTCAGTCTTGGCAGTTTGTGCATTTCTAAGAATTTGTCCATTTCTTCCAGATTGTCCATTTTATTGGCATAGAGTTGCTTGTAGTAATCCCTCATGATTTTTTGTATTTCTGCAGTGTCAGTTGTTACTTCTCCTTTTTCATTTCTGATTCTATTGATTTGAGTCTTCTCCCTTATTTTCTTGATGAGTCTGGCTAATGGTTTATCAATTTTGTTAATCTTCTCAAAGAACCAGCTTTTAGTTTTATTGATCTTTGCTATTGTTTCCTTCATTTCTTTTTCATTTATTTCTGATCTGATTTTTATGATTTCTTTCCTTCTGCTAACTCTGGGGTTTTTTTGTTCTTCTTTCTCTAATTGCTTGAGGTGCAAGGTTAGGTTGTTTATTCGAGATGTTTCCTGCTTCTTAAGGTGGGCTTGTATTGCTATAATGCTTTTATTCTTGATTTATTGCCTACTCTGTTTTCATTTGGGCTCTGAAAATGTGGGCATTGTTCATTTATGTGACAGATTCAGAAAAGGCAAATGGAAACATCATGAGAGAATAAAAAAGAAGCTTGAACAGGAGGCTGGCATTTTGGAAATAAAATGTTTATCACAGAAGACTCAATACATCTTTTCAGCTCTCCACCTGCATGACTAATTTAAATGTGTTAGGGTTAGGGAACATTTATACTCTTGCTTTACTTTCCCTTTCAAAAATGTAAGCAACATGTAAGGTTGGTAACCTTTTCTGCTGCTTCAGGACAGTGTCCTGGATGGGCCAGAGGTGAAAGGCACTCATTAAACACCATAGAACTCTATAGCCCACTCATTCATTCAATATTATAGTCTCTCTGCCATAGTAAGGTACTCTGTTAGGTATCACACAGGATACAAAATGTGTAAGACTGCCTCAGTTCTCAAGAAGTTTTATAATTAAGTGAGGAGAGAAATAGGGATGTAAGTAGCCCCACTTTGCTGGCAGAGCAATCTTAAAAACCTCTCAGTGCTTGTCATTATTCACAGGATAAAGACTAAAATCCTTCCCAAGGCCTCAGAAGCTCAACCTGGTCTGCTCTCTACCTGCTTGTGCAGCCTCATCAGGCACCACGGTCCTCCGTGCTCCAGCCATCATCCTTGGTTCAAAGTCTTACTCATAGGCTCTCTCAGCACAGAGTGCTTCTCCTTCACTGTGCTTATCATTGTTGCAATTTTATATCAACTTCGGATGTTTATTTGATTAATTTCTGTCTCTGGACTAGACTGTGTGCATCTTACAAGGGTAGGGCCATATCTCTTTGGCCATTATTATACCCAAAACAATACGGACTCAGCATGATCCAGAATCTCTTTAAAATTTGCTGAATAGACGCATGGATGGATGGATCAATGAATGAATGAATAATTGAATGAAAGATGTGAAAAGCACAAGTAAACCATCATTGTAGTTTACAGGAAGAAAGAATAGAAAATGTCATTAATTATCCACCTGCAGTATGCCCTGTGGTAAATGCTAGGGAGATCAGAAAAGAAGGAGGTGGCACTTGAGTTGGATCTTGAAGGATGTTTGGGTTCAGCCACATGTAGATTACAGGTGAAGATACAGCTGGAGCAAAGGTATGGAAGTAAGAAATCTCAGTGTGTGTATGGTGAACAATGAACAGTAGGTTGGCGTATTTTTACAATTTTCAACATATATGGTTTTCTTCTAAAGCTAAGGGAGTTTTTATATGAAGGAGAACTTACCTAAATAAAAATAGGTTTTCTTTGTATGTAGTGTCATTTATGCTTGAGATACATGTGTGTACATACATGTATCTCAAACATAAATGCATGTCTATGTACATACATACACAAACATATATATACATATATATCTCAAACATATATGTATATCAAACATAAATGTATACATGTATCTCAAACATAAATGCATGTCTATGTACATGCATACACATACAAACATATATACACATACATATTTTTCTTTTTATGTCATCATTTAGCAGTTCATGTAGTTTCCCCACCTGATTTCCCCTCAGAATTTGTGTAGTTTGAATACCGGGAGATGCAATAGAGTCTAGATGAAAAAGCCCTGACTTTGAAATTCCATGTTTATAAATTAAAGTCTAGCTGTTCTAGATGTGAACTGTGGACAATCCCGTCTTTCTGAACCTCAACATTTTCATCTGTAAAATGTGATGAAGAGTATCTCCTGCACAAGATTTGCAAGAATCGAAAAGTACTTTGTCAATGATGTATACCTAGCTTATACGCTCATACATATGCTTTGAAGAAAATATACTAAAAGGTCATATTCCAGAAGGCAAATTAGCACACTTATGATACACATGAGATACATATATTTTTTCTTTAGGATCTCTTTAGGAGCTCTTGTATTAGCCAAAATTTCTTCCATATACCCAGATTGCTTTCAAAATTTAAAAAATCATAATTAAATAAATCCCCTTTGTGAGTGCTAAAGCATTACAGATTGATATACAACTCAAATGTGCATTTTTTGTTATTGTTTATGTTCTCTAGCTTGATTTGTATTTTATTGCCATCCTCCCACCCCACCAAACCTGGTTCACAAACTCTTTAGTATCAACAGAAATATCCTCTGCTCCTGCTTAATTATTTTTTATTTCTCCAAGAATATCTGGCCTCATATTGTGCCAACAGCAGGTGCACAATGAATGCTCATCAAAATGAATAGGGATTATATAAAAATCTCTTGGCAGATCCACTTGTGAGAAGCAGCTGCAGGGGCAGCCAGCAGCATGCAGTAGAGCATCCTGGCCATCACGCCTGTTCAGGGGCAGATGGGTAACTCAGGGCTTCCCTGGCAGAAGCACGGCAGCCCTGGTTACTGTCATCTTCTGCCAGTTCAGCTGTTCAGTTTTCAGGAAAGTGCAGCTGAATGCTTAGAAAATGTGATAGTTTCTTGAAGAAGTTTCCTTTAGTCTGATTTGACTCTATTATTTATCAGTGAACAGTTGGGCCATTTATTGCTTATTTCTTAAGCTATAACGGTATCAGTCTCCTATTACTGCTGTAACAAATCACTAAAATCTTCCTGGCAAAAATATAACACAAATTTATTGTCTTAACAGTTCTCTAGGTCAGAAGTCTAAAATGAATTGGCAGGGCTGTGTTCTTTCTGGAGGCTCTAGGGAATCATCCATTTCCTTGTCCTTTCCAGCTTCCAGAGGCTGCCTGGACTCACTACCCTGCATCATTCTGACCTCTGCTTCTGTCATCACATCTCCATCTCTCCCTCTGACTACGTTCAGCCCACTTGGCTAATCCAGGATAATCTCCCCATTATAAGATACTTAACTTACTCACAGAGGCAAAATCCCTTTTGCCAGGTGAGGTAGCATATTCACAGGTTCCAGGGATTAGAAATCGGGCATCTTTGGGGGGGCATTATTCTTCCTACCACAGCAACCTACTAATCACCAGTGCCCCTTTGAGTTCATATTTATTTGTAGAAATAAGCCTGGGAAAAGAGTTGAGCCCATGTTTGCTCATGGACATGAAGACAAAGCACTTGTATTTTTTTTTTTTTTCTCCCTTGTCTTTTTTGTACCCATCTTCTAATTTTGCTCGAAATCACACAGATGTGTAGCCTGGTTTATGCAACTGCAGTGGGCTGAAGTTTGCATTTCCAGAGAGAAGATTGTTAGGACATCATTTTCCCTATCATTGGTATATTATCATGTGATCATTCGCTCACCTCTTTCTGCTTCTTGCCCCGGAGAGCCACGTTGCTGATGCTGCTGCTCTCTCGGAGGGAGTCCACGGAGTCTCCGTAGAGCAGCTTAATGGCCCTGACAAGCCGGGCACAGGAGCGGCTGTGGTGCAGGTAGCAGTGAGGGTGGCAGTAGTCAACGTGGGTGCAGATGAAGCTTTGCTGATTGCACAGCAAGATCATGACCTGGAACACAGACATCACTGAAGCTCAACCAGGCAACCAAGGTACAGACCAACTGTGAACAACGATGTGGGGTGGAAGATGAAAAGTCAGAATGTCAACTTTCCTTAATGGGTCTTAAAATCACAATAATTCCACAGAGAATAATAATTCCCACAAGAGAACAAAGAGTTACAAGCCTTTATGTACGTGGCTTCTTTTCCTCCCTGGATTCACACTTGATAGAAAGTTCTTTTTGAAATAATACAAGGTTAAGTGCTCTTCAAAAATTGAAACAATTATCGGGGAGTGTCTGATTCCCAAATATTTTCAAATGAAGATTCTGAAATTAAAATGTATTATTTTTTCAGCTCTTATGTTGTAGAAGGAGCCAGGAGAAGAGCAGAAACTAATGAGAAGCTCCATCCCAAAGGATTTGGCTGGCCTCTGACAGCTGTGGGATGTCTTTAACTGCAGCCCACCTACATGGAACATGAAAACATTTCTGCATCTTCCACCCTGGCCTCTAACCTTCAACTGGGCCTTGAAACCCAGTGTAGCACTCCATTTCCCTCTCTACAAACTAATTTGTTTTCAGCTTTTGGGCTATTCTAGCTCTTCACTTGTGGCTTGATCTGGCTCAAATCTTCATATCTTCTAGACTTCCCAAGTAGTATTCCAGAAAAGAACTCAGTTGATTTAAATGATATGGTTATTTTAAGAAAAGAAATGAAGGGCCTTGAGATGATAACTTCTTAAGTTGCCTTCCTAAAAAGGCAGTAGCATTCCTAGAGCTGCAAGTTTAGTCAAATCTGCACAGAGTAATCTTCTGAATGATTCTATCCTTCATGAAACTAGTTCCCACCCCAACAACTAAACTGTGCGAGACCATGTGCCACACTGAATGGAGAACATAAAGTAAGTCTACACAGATAAGACCAATTGAACCTCCAGGCAGGGCTGCCATGCATTTCCTTAGGAATGAGAGGCCCTGCTTAATCTGAGACAAATGTAAATAACAGTAACAACGCACCCCTCTCAAACTCGGCTAACAGTACCTCATACTCTTCAAAGTTTTCAAAAAAAAAAATAGGTGCTGTCTGAACAGAATATACAAATCTCTCTCAAGATTCATTGAAGATCCCTGATATTCCTGTTTATACTAATATGAGTCAGGGCACAAAGAAGAACTGTAAACCTTCCCTTGTTATTCTTGAATCTGGCCAAAAAATGGTTCTTTGACTAATAAAACTGACAAACTTCTAGCCAGACTGATCAAAAAAAGAGAAAGAAAAGATAAAACCTACCAATATCAGAAATGATAAAGGCACATTACTGTAGATCTCACGAAATTTAAGATGATCTTAAGAAAATGTTATAGAGCATCTCCCCACAACTAGGGCACCTGCAGCCCGCTGGTGGGGGACCCTGACGCCCAAGGAGACAGGAGGAACCCCCAAGTGAACCGGTAGGATGTGGGGGGACAGAGGGGGGGAGGAGAAGTGGAGGCCAGACAGGATTGGTGCCACTGAGGCCGGGGAGATCAGGAGAGGCAGGCGGGAGGGACCCTCCAGGAGGAGGGGAGAGGAGTGGAAGGTGACGGCTCCACCCACTTGGGCCTGGGGAACCTGCTGAGCTCCCAGGTCAGTCCTCTGCCCTTCAAGGCCCCCTCCAGGCCACGTGGGTGCTTGGGGGCATAGGAGGGAGGCTGGGGAGATCAGGAGAGGCAGGCGGGAGGGGCCCTCCAGGAGGAGGGGAGAGGAGTGGAGGGCGTTCACCCCACGCACTCAAGCCCAGGTGAGGTCCCCCACCCTCTGAGACTGGGGTGGGGGCATGCCCAGCCCCTTCTCTTCCTTGAGCCTAAGCACCACCCCCCACAGCCATAGCCCCTTCCCCCAACCCAAACCTCACCCTTACTTAGGCCCTGCCCTCCACAGCCAAGGCCTTTCCCCCTTTTTTTCTTTTCTGTTTTGTTTTTCTCTTTTCCCTCCTCCTCTTTCTTACTACTGGGGTACTGTTGTACCTTCTGGTTGTTGACTCATCTATATTTTTATTTTTATATTCTTTCTAACATATCTGTTAGTTTCCTAGTCTAATTTTATTTTTTACTTTGTAATTGTTCTTTTTTTTTTTTGTCATCCCACATGGTTTGGGGGATCTTGGTTCAGAAGCCGGGGGTTGGGCCAAAGCTCCTGCTGTGGGAGCTCTGAGTCTGAACTACTGGACTAACAGAGAACCTCATACCCCAGGGAATATTCATGAGAGAGAGGTCTCACGGAGGCCCTCATCTCAGCACCAAGACCCAGCTCTACCCAACAGCCTACAAACTCCAGTGCTGGAAGCCTCAGGCCAAACAACCAGTAAGACAGGAACACAATCTCACTCATTAAAAAAAAAAAGAAAAGAAACGGCAAAAAAATATGTCACAGATGAAGGAGCAATGTAAAAACCTGCAAGACCAAGTAAATGAAGAGGAAATAGGCAATCTACCTGAAAAAGAATTCAGAGTAATGAGTGTAAAGATGATCCAGACTCTCGGAAAAAGAAGGGAAGCACACATTGAGAAAATACAAGTGTTTAACAAAGATCTAGAAGAACTAAAGAACAAACGGAGATGGACAGCACAATAACTGAAATGAAAAATACACTAGAAGGAATCAATAACAGAATAAGTGAGGCAGAAGAACGAATAAGTGAGCTGGAAGACAAAAGGGTGGAAATAACCACCAAGGAGCACAATAAAGAAAAAAGTATGAAAAGAATTGAAGACAACCTCAGAGACCTCTGGGATAACACTAAACACACCAACATTCGCATTACAGGAGTCCCTGAAGAAGAATAGAAAAAGAAAGCATCTGAGAAAATATTTGAAGAGATTAGAGTTGAAAACTTCCCTAACATGGGAAAGGAAATAGTCACCCAAGTCCAGGAAGCACATGGAGTCCTGTACAGGATAAACCCTAGGAAAAACACATGAAGACACATAGTAATCAAACTAACAAAAATTAAATTCAAATGAAACATATTAAAAGCAGCAAGGAAAAAACAAATATAACATATAAAGGAAACCCCATAAGGCTATCAACTGATTTTTCAGCAGAAACTCTGCAGGCCAGAAGGGAGTGGCAGGATATACTTAAAGTGATGAAAGAAAAATAACTACAACCAAGATTACTCTACCCAGCAAGGATCTCATTCAGATTTTATGGAGAAATCAAAAGCTTTTCAGACAAGCAAAACCTAAGAGAATTCAGCACCACCAAACCAGCTTTACAACAAATGCTAAAGAAACTTCTCTAGGTGGGAAACACAAGAGATGAAAAAGACCCACAAAAACAAACCCAAAATAATTAGGAAAATGGTAAAAGGAACATACATGTTGATAATAGCCTTGAATGTAAATGGATTAAAGGCCCAAACCAAAAGACACAGACTGGCTGAATGGATAAAAAACAAGATACAGATATATGCTGTCTACAAGAGATTCACTTCAGACCTAGGGACATATACAAACTGAAAGTGAAGGGATGGAAAAAGATATTCCATGCAAATGGAAGTGAAAAGAAAGCTGGAGGAGCAATACTCGTATCAGATAAAGTAGACTTTAAAATAAAGACTACTACAAGAGACAAAGAAGGACACTACGTAAGGATCAAAGGATCAATCCAAGAAGAAGATATAACAATTATAAATGTTTATGCACCCAGCATAGGAGCACCTCAATACATAAGGCAAATGCTAACAACCATGAAAGGAGAAACTGACAGTAACACAATAATAGTGGGGATTTTAACACGCCACTTACATGAATGGACAGATCATCCAAACAGAAAATAAATAAGGAAACACAATCTTTAAATGACACAATAGACCAGATAGATTTAATCGATATTTACAGAACATTCCACCCAAAAGAGGAAGAATACAATTTCTGCTCAAGTGCACATGCAACATTCTCCCAGATAGATCACATCTTGGGTCACAAATCAAGCCTTGGAAAATTTAAGAAAATTAAAATCATGTCAAGCATCTTTTTGGACCACAACGCTATGATATTGGAAATCAATTACAGGAAAAAAACTGTACAAAACACAAATACAGGAGGCTAAACAGTGAACTACTAAATAACCAAGAGATCAGTGAAGAAATCAAAGAAGAAATTAAAAAACACATAGAAACAAATGACAATGAAAACACGATGATCCAAAATCTATGGGATGAAGCAAAGGCTGCTCTAATAGGGAAGTTTATAGCAATTCAATCTCACCTCAAGAAACAAGAAAAGTCTCAAATAAAAAATCTAATCCTACACTTAAAACAACTAGAGAAAGAACAAAAAAACCCAAAGTCAGTAGAAGGAAAGAAAGCATAAATATCAGAGCAGAAATAAGTGAAACAGAAACAAAGAAAACAATAGCAAAGGTCAATAAAACTAAAAGCTGGTTCTTTGAGAAGATAAACAAAATTGATAAACTCTTGGCCAGACTCATCGAGAAAAAAAGGGAGAGGATGCAAATCAATAAAATTAGAAACTAAAAAGGAGAAATCACAACTGACACCACAGAAATACAAAGGATTATAAGAGACTACTACAAATAACTATATGAAAATAAAATGGACAACCACAAAGAAATGGACAAATTCTTAGAAAGGTACAATTTTCCCAGACTGAACCAGGAAGAATTAGAAAATATAAACACACCTATCACAGTAATGAAATTGAAACTGCAATTAAAAATCTTCCAACAAACAAACGTCCAGGACCAGATGGCTTCACAGGCGAATTCTATCAAACATTAAGAGAAGAGCTAACACCTATCCTTCTCAAACTCTTCCAAAAAATTGCAGAGGGAGAAACACTCCCAAAACTTCATTCTACGAAGGCACCATCACCCTGATACAAAAACCAGAAAAAGATATCACAGAAAAAGGAAATTATAGACCAATATCACTGATGAACATAGATGCAAAAATCCTGAACAAAATACTAGCTAACAGAATCCAGCAACACATTAAAAGGATCATACACCACAATCTAATGCGATTTATCCCAGGGATACAAGGATTCTTCAAATATGCAAATCAATCAATGTGATACACCACATTAACTAATTAAGGAATTAAAACCATATGATCATCTCAACAGATGCAGAAAAAGCTTTTGACAAAATTCAACACTTATTTATGATAAAAACTCTCCAGAAAATGGGCATAGAGGGAACCTACCTCAACATAATAAAGGCCATATATGACAAACCCACAGCAAGCAGCATAATCAATTGTGAAAAACTGAAAGCATTTCCACTAAGGTCAGGAACAAGACAAGGATGTCCACTCTCGCCACTCTTATTCAACATAGTTTTGAAAGTCCTAGCCACGGCAATTAGAGAAGAAAAAGAAATAAAGGAATACAAATTGAAAAAGAAGAAGTAAAACTGTCACTGTTTGCAGATGACATGATACTATACATAGAAAATCCTAAAGATGCCACCAGAAAACTACTAGAGCTAATCAATGAATTTGGTAAGGTTGCAGGATACAAAATTAATGCACAGAAATATCTGGCATTCCTATACACCACCAACAAAAAATCAGAAAGAGAAATTAAGGAAACAATCCCATTCACCATCGTTAACAAAAAGAATAAAATACCTAGGAATGAACCTGCCTAAGGAGGCGAAAGACTTGTACTCAGAAAACTGTAAGACACTGATGAAAGAAATCAAAGATGACATAAACAGATGGAGAAACATACCATGTTCTTGTATTGGAAGAACCAGTATTGTGAAAATGACTATACTACCCAAAGCAATCTACAGATTCAAGGCAATCCCTGTCAAACTACCAATGGCATTCTTCACAAAATTAGAACAAAAAATTTTACAATTCGTATGGAAACACAAAAGACCCCGAATAGCCAAAGCAACCTTGAGAAAGAAAAATGGAGTTGGAAGAATCAGGCTCCCCGACTTCAACTTATACCACAAAGCTACAGTAATCAAGACAGTATGGTACTGGCACAAAAACAGAAATATAGATCAATGGTACAGGACAGAATGCCCAGAGATATACCCACACACATATGGTCATCTAATTTACGACAAGGGAGGCAAGAACATACTGTGGAGAAAGGACAGCCTCTTCAATAAGTGGTGCTGGGAAAACTGGACAGATACATGTAAAAGAATGAAATTAGAACACTAACACCAAACACAAAAATAAACTCAAAATGGATTAAAGATCTAAATGTAAGACCAGACACTATAAAACTCTTAGAGGAAAAACATTCTTTGACATAAATCACAGCAAGATCTTTTTTGACCCACCTCCTAGAGTAACGGAAGTAAAAACAAAAATAAAGAAATGGGACTCAATTAAACATAAAAGATTTTGCACAGCAAAGGAAACCCATAAATATGACAAAAAGCCAACCCTCAGAATTGGAGAAAATATTTGCAAATGAAAGAACAAAGGATTAATCTCCAAAATATACAAACAGCTCATGGAGCTCAATATCAAAAAAGCAAACAATCCAACTAAAAAATGGGCAGAAGAACTAAAGAGACATTTCACCAAGGAAGATATACAGATGGGCTAGAAGTACATGAAAAGATGCTCAACATCACTAATCATTAGAGAAATGCAAATCAAAACTACAATGAGGTATCACCTCACAGTGGTCAGAATGGCTATTATAAAAAAATCTAGAAACAATAAACACCGGAAAGGATGTGGTGAAAAGGGAACCCTCCTGCACTGTTGGTAGGAATGTAAATTGATACAACCACTATGGAAAACGGTATGGAGGTTCCTTAAAAAACTAAAAATAGAACTACCATATGACCCAGCAATCCCACTACTGGGCATATACCCTGAGAAAACCATAATTCAAAAATAGACATCTATCCCAATGTTCACTGCAGCACTATTTACAGTAGCCAAGACATGGAAGCAACCTAAGTTGAGCGGTCCGGGAAGATCCCACATGCCGCGGAGCGGCTGGGTCCGTAAGCCATGGCCGCTGAGCCTGTGCGTCCGGAGCCTGTGCTCCGCAACGGGAGAGGCCACAACAGTGAGAGGCCGTGTACCGCAAAAAAAAAAAAAAAAAAAAAAAGATTCAGGCACCTCAGTGTTCACAGCAGCACTATTTACAATAGCTAAGACATGGGAACAACCTAAATGTCCACTGACAGATGAATGGATAAAGATGTGGTGTATATATATATATATATATATATACACACACACACACACACACACATACATACATACATATATATATACACAATGGAATATTGCTTAGCCATAAAAAGAATGAAATAATGCCACTTGCAGCAACATAGATGGGCCTCAAGATTTTCATACTAAGTGAAGTAAGCCAGACAGAGAAAGACAAATACCATACGATATCACTTATATGTGGAATCTAAAACATGACACAAATGAACTTATCTACGAAACAGAAACAGACTCACAGACATAGAGAACAGACTTGTCATTGCCAAAGAATAGGGGATGTGGGGGAGGGATGGACTGGGAGTTTGGGATTAACAGATGCAAACTATTATAAATAGAATAGATAAACAACAAGGTTCTACTGTATAGCACAGGGAACTATAGTCAATATCCTGTGACAAACCATGATGAAAAAGAATATGAAAAAGAAAATATATGTATATATGTATGACTGAATCACTGCTGCAGAGTAGAAATTAACACAACACTGTAAATCAGCTATACTTCAATAAATTAAAAAAAGAATATTATAAACATCTTTTTGTTAATAAATGTGAATATTTGGATTAAATTAACAAATTCCTAGGAAAAAAAATCAATTTGCCCAATCTGCTCCCTGGAGAAATCTTAATTATATTACATAAATTAAATGTGTAATTAATAACCTTCCTACAAAGACATTTTTAGATCTAGAAGTTTCTACCAGTGATCCCTTCTAAATATTTAAAGAATAAATAACTCTGGTCTTACACAAACACTTCCAGAGGGTTAACGGTACACAAAACTAAAAAGCATTATTGAATAAAATTGAAGAGATCCTAAATGAATGATGGAACACAAATTAATGGAGGATAGACCATTTTATACATTAGAAGACTTATTAAAGATTTTAATTCCTCAGTTTTAATGATCTTTGTATTCAAAGTAAGGCTGCTGTGGAAGCTTTCTTATGGAAGTTAACAAGGTGATTCTAATAGAAATGAATACAGCCAAGAATAGAACAGGCCACCCTGCAGAAGAACAAAGCTGGAGGATTTACACTTATGTGAAAAAAAGAAATCAGACACAATAGAGTACCCAGCATATGTCACCAATTATACACATTTCAAAAACAGACAAAATAGTTTTTGGTTTTAGAAGTTAGAATGGCAGTGACCAATAGGGGAGAGTAGTGGCTGGTCGAGGGCCCGGATAGGGCTTCTAAGGTACTGCTAATGTTCTTCTTGAACTGGTGGTGGTTACACAGATGTGCCCATTTTGTGAAAATTTACTGAGCAGTACACATAGATTTTGTATGCTTTTTAATACGTAGGTTGGACTTCACTAAAAAGTTTACTTTAAAAATAGCTGCCTCAGAGATTCTCAAAATCAGCGAGTTCTGGGGATCAACCAGTTCCAAGGGCATAGCACTGTAAACACTGAGCGTGAGGTACCAGCCAGCCCTTTATCTGACCCTACCAGGAAGTCAGATTAAAATCAGAGGAGATGGAGATATTCCATATCTAAGATCAATAATAGTGCTGGCCTCTTCAATAAGTGGTGCTGGGAAAACTGCACAGCTACATGTAAAAGAATGAAATTAGAACACTCCCTAACACTATACACAAAAATAAACTCAAAATGGATTAAAGACCTAAATGTAAGGCCAGACACTATAAAACTCTTAGAGGAAAACATAGGCAGAATGCTCTATGACATAAATCACAGCAAGATCCTTTTGGACCCACCTCCTAGAGAAAGGGAAATAAAAACAAAAATAAACAAATGGGACCTAATGAAACTTCAAAGCTTTTGCACAGCAAAGGACCCCATTAACAAGATGAAAAGACAATGGGAGAATGGGAGAAAATATTTGCTAATGAAGCAACTGACAAAGGATTAATCTCCAAAACTTACAGGCAGCTCATGCAGCTCAATATCAAAAAACCAAACAACCCAATCCAAAAATGGGCAGAAGACCTAAATGGACATTTCTCCAAAGAAAATATACAGATTGCCAACAAACATATGAAAGGATGCTCAACATCGCTAATCATAAGAGAAATGCAAATCAAAACTACAATGAGGTAGCACCTCACACCAGTCAGAATGGCCACCATCAAAAAATCTAGAAACAATAAATGCTGGAGAGGGTGTGGAGAACAGGGAACCCTCTTGCACTGTTGGTGGGAATGTAAATTGATACAACCAATATAGAGAACAATATGGAGGTTCCTTAAAAAACTAAAAATAGAACTACCACAGGACCCAGCAATGCCACTACGGGGCATATATCCTGAGAAAACCATAATTCCAAAAGAGTCATGTACGACAGTGTTCACTGCAGCTCTATTTACAATAACCAGGACATGGAAGCAACCTAAGGGTCCATCAACAGATGAATGGATAAAGAAGATGTGGCACATATATACAATGGAATATTACTCAGCCATAAAAAGAAACGAAATTGAGTTATTTGTAGTCAGGCTGATGGACCCAGAGTCTGTCATAGAGAGTGAAGTAAGTCAGAAAGAGAAAAACAAATATCATATGTTAACACATATATATGGAATCTAAAAAACAAAAACAAAAGTTCTGAAGAACCTAAGGGCAGGATAGGAATAAATACACAGACGTAGAGAATGGATTTGAGGTCACGGGGTGGGGGGAAGTGTAAACTGGTGTGAAGTGAGAGAGTGGCATGGACATATATACACTACCAAATGTAAAATAGATAGCTAGTGTGAAGCAGCCGCATAGCACAGGGAGATCAGCTCAGTGCTTTGTGACCACCTAGAGGGGTGGGATAGGGAAGGTGGGAGGGAGATGCAAGAGTGGGGAGATATGGGGATATATGCATATGTATAGCTGATTCGCTTTGTTATAAAGCAGAAACTAACACACAATTGTAAAGCAATTATACTCCAATAAAGGTGTTAAAAAAAATAATAATAGTGCTGGCAGTACCCTGCCAACTGTGGATCTCACATCATGCTTCCCGACCTTTCTTTTCCTTTCTTTACACCCAAGTCAAACCTTGAACTGTAATCTGTGCCTGGGATTCCCTCCTGCCTGTGCCCTCTGGAGAACCCTTTGAGGTGTGACCTTCATCATCTTAGAATCTCTGTGTCCTAGTTTACAATTTGATCTAATACAGACTCAGGACTGACACCATGACCTTGCTCTCAGCATTTGTGGTGACCTGTATAAAACTGATCATGATGCCTTGCCTTGTGTCACTCAGTCTCTCTTGACCACCAAACTGGCCTGATCCCTCAGGGTTTTTTTCCCTGACTTATATTGACTCACACGCCAACTATAACAAAGCACCCTTGGTCTTAGATAAGCTTCAAATGAATATAATCCAGCAGAAGACCAATCTTAGTGAGTACCCAGAGGTTCAGCTGAAATAAAAGCCTATAATTTTTCTAATAGGCTGAAATGATGGATGTTTTTAGTATAGTCTTTCATCCTACCTCCACAGATCTTCCCCAATGCCAAAAGAAATTGATCTCAGCGCTCTTTCTGAGATTCCTACTTACATGAAGCCATGACATGTTCCTGTGGTAATTTTCCTCTGTGCTGGCTGTACTCATTCCCTCTGGCTCAATGCTGGGCTCACTTGCACTCCAAGGACTCCCTTCTTCAAAAGAAAAATACCAAGAAAGGTTATATTGTTCTGTCTCCCTGGAGAGCATGTTGCTATGGTATAGTGGTCCATGCTTTTGAATCCTAGGGCAGACTACCATGGCCAATGGGTTACAGGGCATAGCATCGGCTTTAGTGGAGTAATATGAATAGGAGCTATTCCCTTCACCACCAGCTGAACTGGCAAATTACAAAGACATTTATGATCTCTGTTACGGTGGCTTCCATTTTGAGATATGGGAGCAGAGAAAAAGAACAGAGTCAAGTCCTTGAATTGCTGAGATGAGCAAGTTATTGGTTGAGTGTGCCCAAATCCATTCCAGACTGCCCAGACCTCACAGGTGTAGTTAAGTAGGGACACCAACCAACCTGCAGTGGCCACAAAGGGTGCTGCTACCTCCACTGCTGCTGTGACTACGGCTAGTGCTACTACTCTTAACATCACCTGGCTTTGCTATCAGAGCTATTTCAAAGATGGGTGGTGCCTTGGAAAGACTAAGGGAATCTGGACGTAACTGTGCCCAGCTGTGGACAACCCTTTGTCCAAACTCGTCTCTGTAGGAAACTGTGAAGGAGACATGTCACAGGAATTCTCTACTTAGTGTACTAGATAACAAAGCTCTGTCCTCAAATCTACAAGCTTTTCTGGGTATTTTCTATGACAAAACTATGCTTCTAGCTTGGATAGTTTGACTTAACTGGCTAGGCTACATTGATCCATTTAAATAATTAATTCAAGTAATATTTTCCCCAAAACTAACTGATGGTACTCTTACAGCTCAGACCTATAACAAAAGATGTCATAAGGTTTTTTCTATTGTCTCCTTAAAAAAATAAGCTGAATCTTAACTAACGCATAAATTAGCTATTTTCAAAGGCAAGGGTGGGTAGGTGTAGAAACATTTTCTATTTTAAACTCTCCTTGATTAAATACACTCAGCTTCTGTTTCAGCAGGCTAGATTGATAATTTATCCACATTTCCTGACTGACTTCTGAAACAACTTACTTAGAAAGAAGAGTTTTACACTTTGGTTTTCATACAGGGACTAAAAGGCAAAGAATATGCACTTCAGTTTTTAACCTAACATTTAAATTCTAGGCCGCTGGTGAGTCCTACCGGCAAGCCTGCTTAATCTTTTTCTTGTCTACTAAGATGATGATGAGAGCCCATAGGACTAACACATTTTGGGATTCAGAGTCTTTTTGGGTCCTATAGTGACAATCTACACCTCTGATTGTATATAAAGCTTATTCTCAGGAGTTTAACATACTTTACTATCATCCCTAATTTATCTTTAGAGCATCCTTTCACAGTAGGCAAGGAGTACACAGAATTATTCTCACTGGGTAGCTGGGGAAAACAAATCCCTGAGAAGTTAAGTGACTTGCTGAAGGTCACTAATTGTTAGATGTAGACAACCTTTCCTTTCTGAAATTTTGGTTGTTTTTACTTGGGAAATAGAGACTTTAGTTTATAGAAGACTTTAAGCCAGCTATTCCCAAGGGAATATCTACATTTTCTTTAAAGGTCTTGACCAGGAGAATAAAGGCACAAAGACCTAGATTTCAAAAAACTGTCCTTGTCATTAAAATGCTTTCTTTCC
>NW_006787533.1:90574-93305 GCF_000442215.2 Lipotes vexillifer
CCCTACTGTAGACTCCATATGCTCCCTGCTCAAGCTGTGGTCCTTGAACCAGCAGCATCAACTTTACCAGGAAGCTTGTTAAAAGCGTAGAATCTCAGGCTCCCATCCCAGAGATGCTGAATCAGGATCTGCGTTTTAACAAGGTCCCAGCTGACCCTGTGCACAATAAGGCTGGAGCAGCCCTGCTCTGGAGGGCAACATAGCATACAGACTAAACGAGTACTCTAACCTATGACTCTGCCCTCTATCTACTGATGTATCAGAAAATGGACGAGCTGTTTGGGGATTCGGGCTCTGTCTTCCTACCTGCCACGTCCCTGCGCAGCCCACTCCTCTATGTTACCTAGGTCAGTGACAGTGTCCCTGCTCTGGGACAGCTGCAGCTTCTCAGCCTCAGACTCTGAGTCTTGCCGTGATAACTTGCTGCTCTTTAAGCTGCCGACCCCGCGAATGCTGGACAAGGAACCCCCCTTCTTCACCTGGAAACTGCGGGTTCCTTTAATCTGGAGCAGGCGGGAACCTCCTATCCTGATCTTCCTGCTGGGAACTGTATTAAAAGAATAAAATAGGGCTTTTTCCCCCTTAGTTCTCCCCAGCCAGCGTTAGAGCCAAGCTCTCCCCAACTTGTCCCTGAACAGCCTCCTCTCTGCTGGCCGGGATGAGCAGCATGTCTGGACAAGGAGCTTCTCCCAAGCCCCAAGCCCCAAGTCAGGCGGCTTTGTTAGGTGGGCAGGAGGCTGGGTCCACCACGAAGGGCTGGTGCAGCTTCTTTCTTGGACACACAGCTCATCAGTGCTGGGAACAACCTGCTCTCTCTTTGGCCCAGAATTCACAAGCATGAGCGCGCCCTCGCCACGGAGTCCTCCGGGACTGTTAGTACGTTCACACAGCATCATTGCTTGATTCAGCAGAACCACCAACCATTTGTTTTTGTTTTTCTTTTGAAATGGGACTGACAGACTTATGTGTGTTAGGGAAACCCCTTCATGGAAAATCCCTTCATTTGGGAGTACCTCATTAAGAAATAAAAACAAAAGGCGCTTCTCTCTCCAACAGTCAGCAGTGGGTTCCACTCAGCTCCTCAGCAAAGTCACTAAAAGATATTTGCAGTGGGGTGCTTTGGGTGAACGTGAGTGTGAGATGGTTCCATTTTCAATGCACCTAATGATTTCATAGCATCCTCCTCTCAGTCAAAAGGTTGGGTGAGATATGAGTCCAAAAGTTGCAACACCCTGAATCAACCTTACAGTCTACATGAACCAAGAAGAACATGCATTACTCCTCTTTAGTGTTCTGGAAGAAACAGTCATCAGTGAGGAAAATAAAAGGGTAAAAGAAACACGTTCAACTTGAAACCTACATTTTAACCGAAAGCATCCGTACTTTCCATAGTCATATCCACACCTTCTTTTTCTTTTGAGGACTTGGTGTTGTCACACATTGACATGGTAAGGGTGATTTTGAAAGTTTTTAGGGCTTCAAGTGATTATCAGGAAGGGGCTGTTTTTGTAAGGTTTCCTTCTTAAGACATGAACAAGATTTCTTACTAATTATTTAAGGCACAGCTATTAATATTTTAGTGCCAATCAGGAAGATTGCATTTTAGTCTCAAGTTTCTCACTCACAGGAGAGTTAGTCTGTGATAGAACTCATACCGCTCCATAAAATGTTAATTAGTGCCATATAAAGGAGCCTAGCTTCCTGTTGAATAATGTGAAATGTTTAATCTCTGATTTACTCGTATGACTGAGAAAGACTAAAATTATCACCACTCAGCTGGCAAAGGCTTCATGGAGCTCCGTGAACACATCTGGATAGAATTTCACATCTAGATAGAAATTCTCACAGCACAGTTGAATACATCCCACAAAGACCGTAATGCTCTATTTCAGTTATAGCACAAAACTCAACCACTGTATTGTTCAGTGATATTTTTAGGTATAATTGAGACTTTATGACTTATCTGAAATGCATTTGAAACCGAATATACTTATCATTTTTAATGACTATTAATACAATTTATGTCAAAATAGATTGGGAAGTAGAGAGAAAGATTAAAAAAAATTTTAAAATTTTTACAGAGGCACACTTTGGCATTCTTTGCCTGATTTCATATTTTTCAGCCTACAAGTACAGCAAAATAACCCCAGATTAATATGACATGAAAAAAAATTTAATTTTGAGAAACTGTTCTATCACCAAAGATAATTGGAGACATTTTATAGCACTGAAAAAAATAATGTTCAGAATTATGGCATTGGTTACAAAGGACATAATATAGTTAGAATTCAGATTTGGTAAAGTACATGAAAGATATCAGTCGAGATTCTACACCACTGAAGTTTAGGCTTTATCTCCATGACAACGAGAACTAGTATGAAAGCAAAACAAATTCATCTAAATCAGATAAAACATCTCTTTTCCCTTTTCTCTTACACCGCATATATCCATCAGCAAGTCCTGCTGATTCAACACTTCAAAATAGCGTAGGATTTTGAAAGCCGTCACCTATTCCCTAGACTAATATAACCCCCAAACTGCTTGCTCTTACCCCCACTCTAACAGCTTGACTCATCTTTTAAATACATAAATCATAAATACAAATATTATATCGCTTTTCTGGTCAAAACCTGACAACAACTCTCAGACACATTTAAATAGAATTAAATTTCTAATCATATCTACAGACCCTATTTATTTGCCCTTTGCCTGACCCTCTCTCCTACCGCTC
>NW_006787533.1:93315-98607 GCF_000442215.2 Lipotes vexillifer
CCGCTCTTCCCTCACCTCATTCTGTTGCAACCTTGTTGTCCTTTTTACCCTTCTTCACATGCTCCAAGTTCATTCCTGCATCGGAGCCTTGCTCTCACTGTTGCCTCTGTTTGGAAGACTCTTCTCTCAGCCCTGCACATGACTGGATCCTTAACATCACGCAAGTCTCAGCTCAATGTCACTTAGGACTACAATCCTTCCTACTTCAGGTCGCTACCAATTCTCTGACCCTAACTTGTTTTCTTCATACTACTTATCTCTACTTGAAAGTCCAGAATTTAATGTATTCACTATTAAGTTATTAACTATTAGCTAATATAAACTAAAATACATGTGGGAAATTTTCCCTGTTCATTGCTGTATTCTAGAAACCTGTAATAGCACCTGATATACAACAGGTGTTCAGTATATGATTGTTGAGTGATCACACATGTCTCGGTGTCTGTATTCTGGAATGCCAGTCTTAGTTTGTATCTGGAATATGGATAAAATGATCTGACAGATCTTGCTTGGAGATTTTAGGCAGACATTTTTAGTTCTAAGGATTATTTCATGTTAGTTTTTCTTTGTAGAATCCAAAGTGTCCTCAAGTTATTTCAAGAACTCACATTTTTAGATGTTATACAAACAGATGGTATGAAATTTTAAATAAAATTTTAATAATCTGAGTTAGCAGGGTCCCTGTGGTCCCCATTTTCACATCGGCTTTAGCATCTGGTATCAGCTTATTAAAAGGATTAAGGAAGATGTAGGAATCTTCAGGAAGTTTCTTGCCAACTGGTAAAGGACATTTTATGAATATGTTCTCATTTTATCTATACTTTTAGTTTTCTGCTCCTAATTTATTAAATAACTTTCATATAATTACATAGCCATTCTATAAGGAGAAAAATTATTATGTATTTGTGTGTTTGAATATTAAAGGAAATTTACATAAATGATAATCATGAAATTAAAGTGTTCTTAAAAATTAATCTGAGGTTTTATTTTTTCAATGGTGTAGAATTTACTCTGCTGAAATTTGACCATGTCAGTATTAGCAATTTTTATTTCAACTACTTTAAATAATAACTAACATAATAATTTTGAATGGGAAAAAAACCCTGTGGGATATGTTTAAAAGATGGGAGTTTCACAGAATCATGAACATAGAGAACAGAATGGTGGTTGCCAAGGGGTAGAGGGTTGGAGGAGGCATGGAGTGGGAGGCTGGGGTTAGCAGATGTAAGCTATTATATATAGAATGGATAAACAACAAGGCCCTACTGTATAGCACAGAGAACTATACTCAATATCCTATAATAAACCATAGTGGAAAAGGATATAAAAAAAGAATGTACATATATGTATAACTGAACCATTTTGCTGTACAGCAGAAATTAACACACTGTAAATTAACTACACTTCAATTTAAAAAATATTGATAAAAAAGAAGGACGTTTCTCATCATATGCAGTCATCCTTGTCAGAGGTAGTAGCATTTGAACAGACCTTGACTTGATACCTCTTCATACTCAGAAACTGCTAAAATTTGGCTAATCCTTCCCGCAACATGGCTTCTGTTCACCACAAATGCAACACAATATAATTATTTGCATTTTTTAAATGCTGTGACAACAATCTGATCTTAAAATATTAAAAAGTTTTTTTTCTGAATATATCCATTCCTTACAACATTTTAAATATTTTAAATATGTTGTGTTTTCTTTATCTAGGGCTATTTCTTTTTTAAAAAACATATATATATTTTTTCAGATTATTTTCCATTATTGGTTATTACAAGATATTGAGTTTCTTCCCTGTGCTATATAGTAGGTCCTTGTTGTTTACCTCTTTTATATATAGTAGTGTGTATATATGAATCCCAAACTCTTAATTTGTCTCTCCCCCCCCCCCCCATCCCCTGTGGTAACCACGTTTGTTTTTCTATGTCTGTGAGTCTATTTCTGCTTTGTAAATAAGTTCATTTGTATCATATTTTAAGATTCCACATATAAGTGATATCATATGATATTTGTCTTTCTCTGTCTTCACTTAATATAATCTCTAGGTGCATCTATGTTGCTGCAAAAAGCATTTCATTCTTTTTTATGGCCAAGTAATAATCCATTGTTTGTATATGTATGTATATATATATATATATATACATATGCATACACACACACACACAACATCTTCTTTATCCATTCATATGTTGATGAACATTTAGGTTGCTTCCATGTCTTGGCTATTGTAAATAGTGCTGCTATGAACATTGGGGTGCATGTATCTTTTCTAATTAGTTTTCTCCAGATATATGCCCAGGAATGGGATTGCTGGATCACATAGTAATTATTTTTAGTTTTTCAAGGAACCTCCATACTGTTCATAGTGGCTACACCAATTTACATTCCCACCAACAATGTAGGAAGGTTCCTTTTTCTCCACACCCTCTTCGGCATTTATTATTTGTAGACTTTTTAATGATGGCCATTCTGACCAGTGTGAGGTAATACCTCACTGCAGTTTTGATATGCATTTATCTAATAATTAGTGATACTGAGCATCTTTTTATGTGCCTGTTGGCCATGCCTTCTTTGGAGAAATGTCTATATAAGTCTTCTGTAGGGCTATGTCTTTTGAGAATCATGCATTCCTTCAACTACCAAACATTTATGGAGTCACTGTCTGCAGAAAATATACCAATGGATAGAACTGTCTTTGACTCTTTTTACAAATATGCTGTTTTCTAGTGGAATTCATTAGAAAAACATTGAAGGATAATGAAACTTAAGAAAATAGAAAAATCAGATAGAGAAGTTAATAGTTTAAAGGAGCCTTCAAAGAGCAACTTAAAACTTTGCAATCTGTAACTCATATTTAGGATTTTCTGCATGGATTTTAATCTATATGCTCATGATACAAATAAAAAAAAACAATGGTGACAATTATTTATTGTGTCCTTATTAGGTATCTGGTACTGAGTTTATGTTTTACTTGTATTGTCTCTTTTAAAGCTTTCAACATTCCAATGTGGTAGGTGTTATTAATCTAATTTTACAGGGAAGAAAACTGGCTTAGAAGGTAAGCAACTTGGACAAGGTCACATAACTACTTTATTTCACCATTTTAAGATGCACATTTTTTTTACATTTGAACATCTCTGAAATTGAGATTTGGCTTACAACTGATGACATCTTAAGATCACTAGAGCCAGGTGGCAGTTGTGACACATTTGCTATTGCTTGTGTTCATATGAATATCTAAAGCACCAGCAACAAAATGTACAAAATGGGTGCCAATGTTTTTTAAGTCCCAGGAACCAAATGATAGTTGGGTGAAGGAGTGGGTGGGATGGTTAGTCAGATGTGTTTGGGAACATTCCTGAAGCAGGGACTGAAGGTAGGCTAGCTTCATACAGTTGCACGTTGGCTTGTGTAACTATCACCAACAGCTTTACTTCTTTTACAGATTCATTTAAGAAATGATGTATTACTAACACAGAGGACATTATCATATATAAAAACACAGACAATGACAATTCTGAGTTGAAAAGTGATTAAGAATTTGATCTCTGAATTGAAGATGGTTTAGAAAACCTTTAACCAGTTTACCTGGCTGCACAAAGAATGATATAGACCGATAATAGAAATCTACATCTAATTACATCTGAAAGTCCTCTTTCAGTAAGAATAAAGCACAAATTAAGTGATAAGAAAGTACTGCATAAGAACTGAATGGGGAGTATTTTTCCTTTCTTATTGGCATATAAGATAATGGTTCATCTTACAGCTGATGCCATCTTAGATTCAATCGGATATGGAGAATTGCTGAGCCGGAATTAGAGTCTCTCTGACTGCAGAGTCCAACTCCTAACTAGCATGATTGCCTACCTCACTGAGTCAACACTGTTAGTAATGTACAGAGCCAACAGTTCGGGACTTCTTTCGGTGCACAATTCTGCAGTTTAGACCCGAGACCAAATATCCCATGAGAAACCCTGAAACGTGAATTAATTTTTGCTTATCCATACCTTTCTTCTCCTCAACACCTGCATCTGATTTGAGGGTGTGGCTACTACTGTGAAGGGAATCTTTTGAGTCTTCATTTTCATCCAGGACACCAGCAAAGCTGATCTTCCTCTCATATCTGTGCCGGTCCAACTCAGGATCCAAACGAAGTCTGCAGCTCTCCAAGTCCTGAAATGTCAGTGAGGAGCACATGGATGCTGGCATCTCCCCAGCACTGCATTGGTCTTCCAGCAAACCTCCCTCCATTTTTTTTTTTTTTTGCGATACGCCGGCCTCTCACTGTTGTGGCCCCTCCCGTCGCGGAGCACAGGCTCCGGACGCACAGGCCCAGCGGCCATGGCTCACGGGCCCAGCCGCTCCACGGCATGTGGGATCCTCCCGGACCGGGGCACGAACCCGTGTCCCCTGCATCGGCAGGCAGACTCTCAACCACTGCGCCACCAGGGAAGACCCCTCCCTCCATTTTAGGCTGCACACAACAGCATTTAAACAGCCAAATTTCCCTCTATCTAATGCCAGGTTTAGACTGGGGTCATGAAAATGTTTTCCTTAATCCACAGGTTAAGGATGCAGTCTCACAAGACTGTCCCCACTTCAGACATCAGTTGTAAGCCCAAGTTGTTACCTGTGCTTCTAACCAACTGGTTATAAATTGAAGGTTCCAACAACACCCCTCCTCAGGTTCAATTAATTTGCTAGGGGGGTGCTCATAGAACTCGAGAAATATTTTGCTTACTAGATCACAGGTTTATCATAAAAGGATATAATCAGCAACAGCTAGATGGAAGAAATGCACAGGCCAAGGTATGGGGTGATGGTGCCAATCTTCCATGCCCTCTTCAAGGGCAGCACACTCCCCAGTCTTCACGTGTTCACCAACCAGAAGCTCTCCAAACCCTGTTCTTTTGGGTCTTTATGGAGGGTTCATTACATAGGCATGATTGATTAAATCGTTGTCACCTGGAGGTGAGGGGGTGGGACTGAAAGTTTCAATTTTCTAATTATTTGGTTGGTTCATCTGGTCACCAGCTGATCCTTAGGTAATCTAGAGGCATTCTCCAAGTCACCTCTTTAACATAACAAAAGACACCTTGGTCACCCTCCCTACTTAAGAAATTCCAAGGATTTTAGGAGCACTGTGCCAGAAACAGGGATGAAGACCAAACATATATTTTCATCATAAATCACAATATCACAACAGAAGTAGAAAACAAATACCAAGGTGATGTTGGAGTTAAATCCTGAGGATTAAGTAAAGCTAGCTCTGCAAACTGGTAGGGAA
>NW_006787533.1:98617-112069 GCF_000442215.2 Lipotes vexillifer
GGCAGTTCAGGCTTAAGAAACCTAAGGTGTGATGGCCAGAGGCTCAAAACAGGATCATGCGTTGGAGGAATCTCTCACTCTCTCTTAGGAAGACTTCATGATCCCGTAACTGAAAATAAGCCTTGGGGAGGGTAAGTATTTAGTAGGAGTTTGGCCTGTGAGGCCCCAGTGTGGACATTTGACGTGTTCTGTAAATGGAGAGTTGCTCACGTTGAAGATCATAATTAATCATTAATCTATGAAGCGCTTTCAGACTTGATAAATGAAAAATATATAAAATGCTAACTTTATTTTTATACAGCATTTTTTTCTAATTATGACATAATAATCCCTCAGATTCAAGTAGTTTGAAAAACAAAAAATATTTTGAAAAACCCAGTTTGTACCAAGATTAAAATCTTATGCTTTTAACTATTATTAATAAATGAAACTTTAGACTCTACATATTGTTTCTTCTTTTCCCTTTGAATTAAGAACAGAAGTTATACTTTGGTACTCAGAAAATTATATCACATCTAGAAAAATAAGGAACCACATGGAGTCTATTTAACACTGTCAAAAAATATTCTAGGAATATAATTGTTTCTCTGAGATTAATCCCTTTTAGGAAAAAAAATAACTACTTTCCATTTTGGTAGCCAAATTTAATTAGATAAGTTTCTTAGGTGGGACAAAAAGTAATAAAATAACAATTCTGATTATCAAAAGGAGTTCTGTCTTCCAACTTCTTGTATCTACTAGTCAAAATCCTACTTATCTTTCAAAGTTACATTCAAATGTGATCTCATCCAGGAAGGCTCTTCAGATTTTTCCAGTCCCTTCTTTGGCCAACCCTGGCCCTCTGTTCCTTTCTTAAGTGTGTTGTTTACGTGTTGGTTCTCCTGTTACAACATAGTCATCTCTGCATCACCCCCACTCCCACCTCTGCATCCATCACACCACCTTGCTCACAGCCTTACTCTCAAATATTCATCAGTCTACTCTTCATATATGTGAACTGTGCTTTGCTTCTGATTCTTTAACTTTAGGAGCATTTGGAATCTAGCAGTGTATTCTTTATAACCTGACTTGTTAAATCCAGTTGATACAGTTGGTACAGCTTCTAGCACAGTCTTGTACAAAAGCATCCAATACGTTGTTTTCCCTAATGAGTGAATATAGATGTACAAACTTCCTTACTGCCTTTTACTTTATTATTATGGACTCGTCTTGGCGTTGGATGGGAATTAATTTGTTTAATTCCATGTTGCCTGGTCATCAGTTATTGGTTTTACTAATTCAACAGGAAAACATTTTAATAGACCAGCAGTTTTATAGACAAAATTCTCTAAAAATATATTTCTTTGTTTTCAAGTTTGGAAGTTAACAATCAGAGAAAAATTGATTGTTATGCTTTTTATGATAAATCTTGTAAAAATGCTTTTTCCTTTTTTAGATATTATTTATCTGTATGGTTCACAAAAAGAGTGAATAAAAATGCTACCAGAAGTTGTTTTTTTTGGGGGGGGGAAACACGTTAATTAAGTTGCATCTAGAGATCTGAGAAACAGTTTGTTAAGTTGGTAAAAATATGTTTTTAGCAACATTTTAAACCCTTTTGATATCATTTTTCCTTTATCTCGTACCATCATTACCCACCAAACCAGTGAGTGGTCTCCTGAGATTTCCTGACCCTATCAAATTAACCTTTAATTATTGTATTTTAGGCTCTTTTGCTTTCTCTTCCACACTTTGGATATAACTAGGACTTTTTTTTTTTTTTGCGGTATGCAGGCCTCTCACTGTTGTGGCCTCTCCCGTTGCGGAGCACAGGCTCCAGACGCGCAGGCCCAGCGGCCATGGCTCACGGGCCCAGCCGCTCCGCAGCATGTGGGATCTTCCCAGACCAGGACGCGGACCCGCATCCCCTGCATCGGCAGGCAGACTCTCAACCACTGCGCCACCAGGGAAGCCCATAACTAGGACTTTTTCAAGCAAACAAATATTTCACAGGGAAATCTCTTTTATCTTGGAAATGGCCTTATGACATTTCTATCAGAAAGACTTTTTCTTGGCAGAAAGTTTATGTTCCCTATCTTCTCTCATCCTCAAGTCTCAGATCCCAGGATATTTATAGCTTCTAATGTGATTTTTCTGGCTTATACTTTTATTATTCTGTACATTAGGGTAGCTATTTATTTTTACTGCTGTTAAAAATGTTACTGAATAAAACATCCCAAAGATCTATAAATACTCTTACAGCAAGTGCTTTGTTAAAACTTTAGAATATTTCATTTTGATGGTATTTATGCTTAGCCTCTTAGATTCACCATTTAGTACAATTTCTTAAAAAAACTATTTCAAGCATTTATAGTTTCTGTGTTGGTAAAACAGTTTTATGATACTGTTTTTTCTACAATAGTTAAAAAAATGTGATTTGAGTTTTCTTTATCATCAACTGTAGTTAAATAGGTTAAACATGAGAAAGCATCTTTCCCATTTATTTTATAAAGATCACATCCCAATACAATATATGAACCTATACTTGACAATGAAAATCCTAGCTTAATGAATAAAAGATTTGTGAGACCTAGTTAAAGGCAATGAAAAATTTCCTCTTATTAACTGAATGACTGCAGCCTCTGTTTTAGTTTAATTTCTTGGCATTTTCTCCTAGACAGCCAGTTGATTATACAATCATTTTTAAAAGATTTAATTTTCTTAAAAAATGAAATTTGTTACAATAAGGAATATTAAACTATAGCTTTATAGTGTTGAAAGAAAGAACAAAAATAAGTGACTCAAACTTCAAGATTCTTATGTTTTAAAATCATAATAGGTCAAAATGGTGACCGTTAAAAATCTGTAAATTTAAAAGTAGATGTGTTTCTGTGCTTTTATGAAGACTTTGATACAGTTAGAATGTTGATAGAATAACACCGACAGAGGCCTACAGATCAGACTTGACTTTAAACTAAATACATGTTAAGTGGAAGCCTTGATTTGATTTTATAGGCTGGTCTCAATATAATAGTGACGGTGACAATTCAGAAAAATCAAGGTTCAGGATAACATGAAATTAAGTAAGGGCAGTAAGAAGAACTCTCTTTTTCAGTATTTAAAGGGTGAAGTTTCACAGCCCACATGTCGGTATGTTTCTCTTGAAAACATATTTTACCTATAAATATTTCCATTTTATGTTTTAGAGTGTGAGGAAATAGGCTGTCCAGACATTGGAAAATCAGAGTTAGAGGCACTGCTCAGGAATACCAGAGCACTGACTTTTTTGTCCCGTTCCCTCCCCTACCTGCCCTCTGGAACTAGGTCATGGCCTTGTTCGTGCTGAGTTTGGTCAAAAAAGCAGGAGGGCTGGTGGATTGTAGAATTCACCTAAATGGAACCACACAGGTTGTTAGTGTACCAATTTTTCTGGTAGAATAGTGTAAATCTGTGTAAAGGGGGAAAGAAGAGAATTTGGTTCCTCAGCTCTAGTTGGATAATGCCTATGACAAAAGAACCACTGGAAACTTGGTGCCTGTTAGGGAACAAAGGGCCAAGGAAAATGGGCTCTGAGGTGTGCCTCTGTCCCAAATGCTCTGTGATGACTCCTGGCTCTTGTTAGAATTTGTATCCTAAGTTAAATAAATCAGACCCTGATGGTACAGGAGTGTTTGTGTATGTGTGTGTGCCTGTGTGTGCCTGTGTGTTTCCATGTACATACGTGTGTGTGCATGCACACATGTTCTTTCTCTGCCTATCTGTATCCACAAGAAATACTGCAGAAATAACATATATGTTCAGAGGCATTTATATGGTAAAGACTTGAGTCTTTTCGCCCTTAGTTTAAATGAGAAAATTCATTGGAGGCACATGAATTTATGAGTTGTTAGTATGAAAAAAAAATCTATCAGTGATTCCTGGAAAATGCTGGCCATAAAACTCATAGTTTGCAGAGTAAAGGAACCTGGAGGTTCTCAGACATTCCTAGGTTAACTGACAGTGATCAATCAAACATTTTACCCAGTGGTACCATCTTTAGTGATTTCAAGGTCAATTTTAGTTCTTTTTTTTTAATAGATAAAAGAGATTTTCTTTTTATATATGAAAATCCCTTGG
The DNA here is from genome assembly GCF_000442215.2 of Lipotes vexillifer. NCBI lineage: Eukaryota > Metazoa > Chordata > Mammalia > Artiodactyla > Lipotidae > Lipotes > Lipotes vexillifer. Next base: position 102,713 of record NW_006787533.1, read on the forward strand.
TTGAATTTTTAAACTATGTGATACATTTGGTCATTTGGTATTAAAGGAAACTGTGAATACTCAAAATCTAGCCACATGGTTGGACTCTCCAAGTAGCCTCATTATTAATATGTTTTACGTACCATCAGAGGCTCAGTGCGTGGTCTGGGCAGGCAAGAAAAGGTCTCTCGCAGGAAGGTGGTAATCTCCAGGAGAAGCTGGCATGCTGCCATCTTCAAGGCAAAGGGGCAGCCACATTTAGAGGGGTTCACAGTACCTATGGAATGAAAGAGTTCTTTTACAAGCAAACAAACCAATAAAAAATAGAGAGGCACAGTTTGATGGACATAGCTACACATGTGTAAAATCAAATTGCATATGAGAATGTTACCTGTACATGTCCAAAATGAAACTGCAAATGAGGATGTTTCCTATACACATTCAATTTACCTGGTCCCTTTAGCATAATCTATGCATTACAATACACCTCTCTTTTTCTCCATTTTGCAATTCTATAATGAATGCCTCAGTATTAAAATGGCAATCAATAAGAATTAAATTACTCTCCTCAAGGCATCATAGAGTAACAAAATGCAGCTCCACTGGACTGGAAAGCCTTTTAATGAAAACAGAAACAGAAAGCAGTCCTGCCAGATTTTCATATCGTTATTCAATCAGATTTAGACAAGGTACAGAGCCGTGAACTAGATTTGGAGCTACAAAAATCCTGTCAGCTCACTTTGTGAGAGACATCTGTCTTGATGTTCTTAGAGCAGTGAAGTTGTTTCAGCTTTAGCCCAGATGTGTTTCTGTAGCATAAACTAGGATTACTTACTTGGTCACCTCTATTATACTGTTTATACAAGTTAGCCTGTCATATTAAGGAACAGCTGCACTAGAATACGCAAATATTCTCCTATGCTTTGAAGAACACCAGTCTTTGAATGAGTAAAACATTGCATCCACCATAGACCAACAAATGGATTTTGCTCTAAAGGCAGATAATGGCCAAGGTGACACCAGAGACTTTTAAATCCTCAGGTATAGGTCTCAGGTACACGACATCACAAATCATGGAGAAATATATTGATTACTTATCAGTGTTCAGAAAAGAAGACCAAAGTCATGTCTCTAATAAAAGAAACAAAATAGTTATCTACTTCCAATGAATCAACTTATCACCAATCACTATATCGTTACATATTAACCTTCCTAAAAATATCTCTAAAATACTTCCTGTGTATTTGGCTTTCTTAATTGAATATAATATATAATTCATTGTTTATATTGATAGTAGGTAGAATTATGGTCTTTCTGAAGATATCTGGCTATTTCTTCTCCATGAAAACCATTATATTTTCTACAGAGGTACTATGTGGCTGGGAACATTGCCTCTTACTAAGAATGAAAAAAACAAACTCCTCTAGAATTTCCAGACTGATACTTGCTTATACCATAATTATTTTTAAAATGCAAAATGAGCTATGTATTGACTTGAAAGTGGAACTAAAGCAGACACTCCAATCTTATATTCAGTGGAGGCTACATGACTCTAGAAATTGCCTAGATTGCAACTGTTTTTAAAAAATAATTGAACACAATCCTGAGGATATCATTTAGATTCCTCTTGTCAGTCCTATAGACGATGAGCTTGGTTTTAGTCCAGGCTCTCTCATAACTATCGTCTGAAATATTCTGTTACAATGAACGAGTATAGACATAAATAACCTCACCAAAAAACTAATATACCATGCATACCATATTGGCCAATGATACTTATGTGGTCTCATGGAGATTTGAGATCATTTTGGCCTATGAAGATACATCCATCCAAGGTTGCTTTGGCTCTTCTCTGTTCTGAAGGACCCCTGGGAGATCCAGGGCAGTTTGGGGATATTTCCTGGTGGGCCTAAACTAGGTTCTGTGATTTCTGGATAATCTTCAAGTCCTCTTACAAATCAGACCCAATACTATGAGTCATTCTAGGATAGCCTAGACTCTTGTGAGCTTGAGGGAATCTTTGGGGCCAACTTCCATCATTATGCTAAAAGACTAATGTCAGAATTTGGTATTTTGTCAACAGCTAAGTCAAGATTTCTCTGATTTGATATGGGCTGAGGAAGAGCAAAATGATGAAAAAATTCAAAAAAATATTACTGGTATGAAAGTGGAAAAGAAGACAATATATTTTCTGTTATTATTATGTAGTTCTGTCCAATGTTATATTCTAGCCATCCTTTTACATTTCATGCCTATCAGGATGAAGTAGGTTTGGCATCACTTAACTAAGGACAATCCATAAGACATCATCAGGGAGACTGAACTTGAAACCACTAAGGAAGGTCAAAAGGAAGAGTCTTCAATGTCTTCATCAGATAACAATACTAATTCCAAAACTGTCCTGACATTTGATATCCCATAAAAGGCAGTGGTACACATACACACAAGATTGTATGGTATAGAACACACATATGCACAAAATGGTGTTGAGAAGGAGGTTCAGGAATCTCTTCATCTCTATTCATCTATGATGGGAGTCAATTATACTTTTAAGAAATAAGTACAATACATCAAAAATTCCAGTTCTAATAATCTGAATCTTAATATTTTAATTTCATGTTAAATATTATAATATACTCTGATTAAATATTTCAGTATTTTAGCAATTTGAGACGCTTTTCACGTTTAATTTTATTTGCTCTACCACTTTTTAACTTTTATTATTTATTTTAACATCTTTATTGGAGTATAATTGCTTTACAATTGTGTGTTAGTTTCTGCTTTATAACAAAGCGAATCGGCTATACATATGCATATATCCCCATATCTCCCCACTCTTGCATCTCCCTCCCACCTTCCCTATCCCACCCCTCTAGGTGGTCACAAAGCACTGAGCTGATCTCCCTGTGCTATGCGGCTGCTTCACACTAGCTATCTATTTTACATTTGGTAGTGTATATATGTCCATGCCACTCTCTCACTTCACACCAGTTTACACTTCCCCCCACCCCATGACCTCAAGTCCATTCTCTACGTCTGTGTATTTATTCCTATCCTGCCCTTAGGTTCTTCAGAACTTTTTGTTTTTTTTTTAGATTCCATATATATGTGTTAACATATGATATTTGTTTTTCTCTTTCTGACTTACTTCACTCTGTATGATAGACTCCAGGTCCATCCACCTCACTACAAATAACTCAATTTCGTTTCTTTTTATGGCTGAGTAATATTCCATTGTATATATGTGCCACATCTTCTTTATCCATTCATCTGTTGATGGACACTTAGGTTGCTTCCATGTCCTGGGTATTGTAAATAGAGCTGCAGTGAACACTGTCATACATGACTCTTTTGGAATTATGGTTTTCTCAGGATATATGCCCCGTAGTGGCATTGCTGGGTCCTGTGGTAGTTCTATTTTTAGTTTTTTAAGGAACCTCCATATTGTTCTCTATATTGGTTGTATCAATTTACATTCCCACCAACAGTGCAAGAGGGTTTCCTTTTCTCCACACCCTCTCCAGCATTTATTGTCTGTAGATTTTTTGATGGTGGCCATTCTGACTGGTGTAAGGTGATACCTCATTGTACTTCTGATTTGCATTTCTCTAATGATTAGTGATGTTGAGCATCCTTTCATGTGTTTGCTGGCAATCTGTGTATCTTCTTTGGAGAAATGTCTGTTTAGGTCTTCTGCCCATTTTTGGATACGGTTGTTTGTTTTTTTGGATATAGAGCTGCATGAGCTGTTTCTAAATTTTGGAGATTAGTCCCTTGTCAGTTGCTTCATTTGCAAATATTTTCTCCCATTCTGAGTGTTGTCTTTTCATCTTGTTAATGGGTTCCTTTGCTGTGCAAAAGCTTTGAAGTTTCATTAGGTCCCATTTGTTTATTTTTGTTGTTATTTCCATTTCTCTAGGAGGTGGGTCAAAAAGGATCTTGCTGTGATTTATGTCACAGAGTGTTCTGCCTAAATTTTCCGCTAAGACTTTCATAGTGTCTGGCCTTACATTTAGGTCTTTCATCCATTCTGAATTTACTTTTCTGTATGGTGTTACGGAGTATTCCAATTTCATTCTTCTAAATGTAGCTGTCCAGTTTTCCCAGCACCACTTATTGAAGAGGCTGTCCTTTCTCCACAGTATGTTCTTGCCTCCCATGTCGTAAATTAGATGACCATACATGCATGGGTTTATCTCTGGGCATTCTATCCTGTACCATTGATCTATATTTCTGTTTTTGTGCCAGTACAATACTGTCTTGATTACTGTAGCTTTGTGGTATAGTTTGAAGCCAGGGAGCCTGATTCTTCCAACTCCGTTTTTCTTTCTCAAGGTTGCTTGGGCTATTTGGGGTCTTTTGTGTTTCCATACAAATTGTAAAATTTTTTGTTCTAATTCTGTGAAGAATGCCATTGGTAGTTTGACAGGGATTGCCTTGAATTTGTAGATTGCTTTGGGTAGTATAATCATTTTCAAAATGTTGATTCTTCCAATCCAAGAATATGGTATATCTCTCCATCTGTTGGTATCATCTTTAATTTCTTTCATCAGTGTCTTATAGTTCTCTGCATACAGGTCTTTTTTCTCCTTAGGTAGGTTTATTCTTAGATATTTTATTCTATTAGTTGCAGTGGTAAAATGGGAGTGTTTCCTTAATTTCTCTTTCAGATTTTTCAACATTAGTGTACAGGAATGCAAGGCATTTCTGTGCATTAATTTTGTATGCTGCTAGTTTACCAAATTCCTTGATTAGCTCTAGCAGTTTTCTGTTGGCATCTTTAGGATTCTCTATGTATAGTATCATGTCATCTGCAAACAGTGACAGCTTTACTTCTTCTTTTCTGATTTGGATTCCTTTTATTTCTCCTTCTTCTCTGATTGCTGTAGCTAAAACTTCTAAAATGATGTTGAATAACAGTGGTGAGAGTGGACAACCTTGTCTTGTTCCTGATCTTATAGGAAATTGTTTCAGTTTTTCACCATTGAGAATGATGTTGACTGTGGGTTTGTTATTTATGCCCTTTATTATATTGAGGTAAGTTTCCTCTATGCCTACTTTCTGGAGGGTTATTATCATATATGGGTGTTGAATTTTGTTGAAAGCTTTTTCTGCATCTATTGAGAAGATCATCTGGTGTTTCTCCTTCAAGCTGTTAATGTGGTTTATCACATTGATCGATTTGAGTATATTGAAGAATACTTGCATTCCTGGGATAAACCCCACTTGATCATGGTGTATGATCCTTTTAATGTGCTGTTGGATTCTGTTTGCTAGTATTTTGTTGAGGATTTTTGCATCTATGTTCATCAGAGATATTGGTCTGTAGTTTTATTTCTTTGTGACATCTTTGTCTGGTTTTGGTATCAGGGTGATGGTGGTCTCGTTGAATGAGTTTGGGAGTGTTCCTCCCTTTGGTATATTTTGGAAGAGTTTGAGAAGAACAGGTGTTAGCTCTTCGCTAAATGTTTGATAGAATTCGCCTGACAAGCCATCTGGTCCTGGGCTTTTGTTTCTTGGAAGATTTTTAATCACAGTCTCAATTTCAGTGCTTGTGATTGGTCTGTTTATATTTTCTATTTCTTCCTGCTTCAGTTTTGGAAGGTTGTGCTTTTCTAAGAATTTGTCCATTTCTTCCAGGTTGTCCATTTTATTGGCATATAGTTGCTTGTAGTAATCTCTCATGACCCTTTGTATTTCTGCAGTGTCAGTTGTTACTTCTCCTTTTTCATTTCTAATTCTGTTGATTTGTGTCTTTTCCCTTTTTTCTTGATGAGTCTGGCTAATGGTTTATCAATTTTGTTTATCTTCTCAAAGAACCAACTTTTAGTTTTATTGATCTTTGCTATCATTTCCTTCATTTATTTTTCATTTATTTCTGATCTGATTTTTATGATTTCTTCTGCTAACTTTGGGGGATTTTTGTTCTTCTTTCTCTAATTGCTTTAGGTGTAAGGTTAGGTTGTTTGAGATGTTTCTTGTTTCTTGAGGTAGGACTGTATTACTATAAACTTCCCTCTTAGAACTGCTATTGCTGCATCCCATAGGTTTTGGGTCATCGTGTTTTCATTGCCATTTGCTTCTACGTATTTTTTGATTTCTTCTTTGATTTCTTCAGTGATCTCTTTGTTATTAAGTAGTGTATTGTTTAGCCTCCATGTGTTTATATTTTTTACAGACTTTTTCCTGTAATTGACATCTAGTCTCACAGCGTTGTGGTCGGAAAAGATATGTGATATGATTTCAATTTTCTTATATTTACCAAGGCTTGCTTTGTGATCCAAGATATGATCTATCCTGGAGAATGTTCCATGAGTACTTGAGCAGAAAGTGTATTCTTTTGTTTTTGGATGGAATGTCCTATAAATATCAATTAAGTCCATCTTGTTTAATGTATCATTTAAAGCTTGTTTTTCCTTACTTATTTCCATTTTGGATGATCTGTCCATTGGTGAAAATGGGGTGTTAAAGTCCCCTAATATGATTATGTTACTGTCAGTTTCCCCTTTTGATGGCTGTTAGCATTTGCCTTATGTACTGAGGTACTCATATTTTGGGTATGTAAGTATTTACAGTTGTTATATCTTCTTCTTGGATTGATCCCTTGATCATTTTGTAGTGTCCTCCTTTGTCTTTTGTAATAGTCTTTATTTTAAAGTCTATATTGTCTGATATGAGAATTGCTATTCCAGCTTTCTTTTGATTTCCAGTTGCACGGAATACCTTTTTCCATCCCCTCACTTTCAGTCTGTATGTGTCCCTAGGTTTGAAGTGGGTCTCTTGTAGACAGCATATATACAGGTCTTGTTTTTGTATCCATTCAGCCAGTCTATATCTTTTGGTTGGATAATTTAATCCATTTACATTTAAGGTAGTTATCAATATGTATGTTCCTATTACCATTTTCTTAAGTATTTTGAGTTTCTTATTGTAGGTATTTTCCCTTTCTTATGTTTCCTGCCTAGAAATGTTCCTTTAGCATTTGTTGTAAAGCTGGTTCGGTGGTGCTACATTCTCTTAGCTTTTCTTGTCTGTAAAGGTTTTAATTTCTCTGTCAAAACTGAATGAGATCCTTGCCGGGTAATCTTGGTTGTACGTTTTTTCCTTTCATCACATTAAATATGTCCTGCCACTCCCTTCTGGCTTGCAGAGTTTCTGCTGAAAGATCAGCTGTTAACCTTATGGGGATTCCCTTGTATGTATTTTGTTGTTTTTCCCTTGCTGCTTTTTTTTTTTTTTCCTTGCGTTATGCGGGCCTCTCACTGTTGTGGCCTCTCCCATTTGCGGAGCACAGGCTCCGGACGCGCAGGCTCAGCGGCCATGGCTCACGGGCCCAGCCGCTCCGCGGCATGTGGGATCTTCCCGAAACGGGGCACGAACCCGCGTCTCCTGCATCGGCAGGCGGACTCTCAAGCACTGCGCCACCAGGGAAGCCCTCCCTTGCTGCTTTTAATATTTTTTCTTTGAATTTAATTTTTGATAGTTTGATTAATATGTGTCTTGGCGTGTTTCTTCTTGGATTTATCCTGTATGGGACTCTCTGCACTTCCTGGACTTGAGTGACTATTTCCTTTCCCATATTGTGGAAGTTTTCAAGTATAATTTCTTCAAATATTTTCTCAGTCCCTTTTTGTTTTTCTTCTGCGACCTCTATAATTCGAATGATGTTGCATTTAATGTTGTCCCAGAGGTCTCTGAGACTGTCCTCAATTCTTTTCATTCTTTTTTCTTTATTCTGCTCTGCAGTTGTTATTTCCACTATTTTATCTTCCAGTTCACTTATCCATTCTTCTGCTTCAGTTATTCTGCTACTGATTCCTTCTAGAGAATTTTTAAGTTCATTTATTGTGTTGTTCGTCATTGTTTGTTTGCTCTTTTGTTCTTCTAGTTCCTTTTTAAATGTTTCTTGTATTTTCTCCATTCTATTTCCAATATTTTGTATCATCTTTACTATCATTACTTTGAATTCTTTTTCATGTAGACTGTCTATTTCCTCTTCTTTTTTTTGGCCTGGTGGGTTTTTGCCTTGCTCCTTCATCTGCTGTGTGTTTCTCTGTCTTCTCATTTTGCTTAACTTACTGTGTTTGGGGTCTCCTTTCCACAGGCTGCAGGTTCATATTTCCCATTATTTTTGGTGTCTGCCCCCAGTGGCTAAGGTTGCTTCACTGTGTTGTGTAGGCTTCCTGGTGGAGGGGCTAGGGCCTGTGTTCTGGTGGATGAGGCTGCATCTTGTCTTTCTGGTGGGCAGGTCTGTGTCCAGTGGCTTTTTTTGGGGTCTCTGAGACCTTATTATGATTTAAGGCAGCCTCTCTGCTAATGGATGGGTTTGTGTTCCTGTCTTGCTAGTTGTTTGGCATATGGGGTCCAGTACCATAGCTTGCTGGTTGTTGAGTGGAGCTAGGTCTTAGCATTGAGATGGAGATCTCTGGGAGAACTTTCACTGTTTGATATTATGTGGAGCCGGGAGGTCTCTTGTGGACCAATGTCCTGAACTTTATTCAGGTACTTCAGAGATGCAGGGTACGTCAAGTTGATTGTGGAGATTTAATCCGCTGCTCCTGAGGCTGCACAGAGAAATTTCCCTTTCTCTTCTTTGTTCGCACAGCTCCTGGGGTTCAGCTTTGGATTTGACCCTGCCTCTGCGTGTAGCTCGCCTGAGGGCATCTGTTCTTCGCTCAGACAGGACGGGGTTAATGTACCAGCTGATTATAGGGCTCTGGCTCACTCAGGCAAGGGGGAGGGAGGGGTACGGAATGCAGGGTGAGCCTGCAGTGGCAGAGGCTGATATGACGTTGCAACAGCCTGAGGCACACCATATGTTCTCCCAGGGAAGTTGTCCCTGTATCACAGGGCCCTGGCAGGGGCGGGATGCACAGGCTCCCAGGAGGGCATATGTGGATAGTGACCTATGCTTGCACACGGGCTTCTGGGTGGCTGCAGCAGTAGCGTTAGTGTTTCATGCCCGTCTCTGGGGTCTGCACTGATAGCCATGGCTCACGCCCGTCTCTGGAGCTCATTTAGGCGGTGCTCTGAATCCCCTCTCCTTGCACACCCTGAAACAATGGTGTCTTGTTTCTTAGACAGTTCCAGACTTTTTCCCGAATTCCCTCCCAGCTAGCTGTGGCGCACTAGACCCCTTCAGGCTGTGTCCACACAGACAACCCCAGTCCTCTCCCTCGGATCTGACCTCCAAAGCCTGAGCCTCAGCTCTCAGCTCCCACCAGTACCAGCGGGTGAGCAGACAAGCCTCTCAGGCTGGTGAGTGCTGGTCGGCACTGATCCTCTGTGCAGGAATCTGTCTGCTTTGCCCTCTGCACCCCTGTTGCTGTGCTGTCCTCTGTCTGAAGCTTCCCCCCCGCCCACCCCTGCCTCCACCAG